>NW_027526407.1:24931606-25101376 GCF_048455015.1 Haemaphysalis longicornis | reverse complement strand
CTGCAATTGGCTACAGTCGATGTTCACATGCCAGTTGCTTGTCAGAGGGCAGCGTCGCGAAGCTGGTGCGGGATCTCGAGATGACACATGATTATCCCAGAAACTTTCGAATAATGCTATGCGGAAGCCCTGTTTACTCAAATGGCCATGACTCGGCTTTACTCTGCTATATAAACCTGTATATGCGCTTGCATATTCCCTGCCACCACTCTACAGCAGACCGCTTACTCATGCCAAATCTTAACCCAGGTGCTGACGGACATCATTGTTCGATCAGCTCGGCAGTGTACAGCAGATTTTGTAACTTATATGTTAAAACAGGAAATAAAGTGCAAAAGCAAGTTATGAGTGTACGACTGTGAGATGCTTATATACCGCTTGAAGCAGCAGCAGTTGTATAATAACATAAAAAAATGCCAAAAGCGAGAAAAGAGGTATCCCCATGCACTTTTGCGCACTACATGTTCCCTGAGTATTGAAACACGGATTGGTGAAGCTTGTCTAAGCTTTTTCGGAAGAACATACAGATTCAGGGTGATGTAAATTTGTAATAAATGCAGGTGAAAACTCGGCGTAGCAAGTGTGTTTCAAAAGACCCCAATTTTAGTCAGTAAGCGTTAGTAACCAGTTTCTCTTAAAGCAGCTGCTAGTAAGACTTGTTTCAGTTTGGATTGGTGTAGAATCTACAGCTCCTCCTAGAAGGCAGTACCTTTTTTTCTTGGACACGCTTTATAACAGAGTAAAGCCTGGTCATGTCCATTTGAGTAAACACGGCTTCCGCATAGCATTATTCGAAGTTTTCTGGGATTATCATACGTCACCTCGGGATCACGCACCAGCTTCGCGACGCTGCTCTCTGACAAGCACCTGCCATGTGCACATCGACTGTACCACATTGCAGACACAAATATTGAGAGGACGAGGTTCACCGTAGAGGCCGATGTTCGGGGCGACCGTTTATTCCGAGGCTCGAGCAGGGAACGCGCGAGTACACACACCATGATGATGAGTATTCACAGAGATGAGGACGAAGTGCTAGAGCACGTTCGCTAATGATGAACCGGCGACCGCTCACAGCCGCCTTCAAATGTGCGTGGTAGCGTCGGGCATCGCACTGTTAGTTTCACAGAAGAACTTCCACTAACGTTTGCCCAGGATAATGGAGTTAAGCGCATTTCCGTCATCTTGTTGCTATCAATTGGGATGGAGTAGACCGTTCGACAGTTATTTTTCCACCAGAATAACTGCCGAAGTAGCAAGCCTCGGCATTGCGAGTAAGAAGCGGGCCCTTATTTATAAAGCTATTTGCTCGTACGGCATCGAAAAGCAGCTTTGGTTAGCCGGCTCCTCGGCTATCACATCGCTCTCTTTGAAGGGAACAAACCGCAGGCGGGCGCAGATCAATCACCATTTTTACTATACATTACGTGCAAATAGCTTCGTGAATATCAGCCCAGTATTTCTCGCCTTGCTGCACATCGAGAATCGACTTATAAAAGGGATCTAACACTATGAGCCAGCTTCCACAGATAAAGGATGCACTAAAACACGAAGAAAGTTACCTATCTGCCCCTGTTTTCTACTTTCACCAGAGACGTGGACTGTTTAAAACATTTTACTTTCAATTGAACTACATCTAGCGCTCTACAAAAGTAAGTACTTCATTTGGGAATTTAGAAAAATCAAGTTTATTGTTTATGAGAGGAGCAGTTTTGATAGCTCTAACACTTCGCGAAGACGACAGCCGATATTTGCGCGGATGTATTTGTTACCACGAGCAAGGCTGATTTTGGTTCACTAATAGCGAGGGAGCCAAAAGTCGCACAAATGTTTATACCCGCGTGTAAAACAACTCCAGTTAGGTCGTCAAACTTCTGGAAAGGTCTAAGGGATGTACGTGGCGTCGGGCCAGCCCAAATATGACAAATATTGGACGCGGATGTGCAAGTGGTCTTCCGCTATTTTTTAGAGGGGGGGGGAGGGGGGTGGGGGCAGGGTAGAAATATTTTAAAGTAAAACATTTTTCTAACTCCCGTACGTTCGCAAGCGCGTGAACAGTTTCTAGGCTTCTAATGTCCTTTATTGCATTGAAAAAAAAAAAGTGGCGGGTATTGCTAGTTTTAAACATGCGATGGCGACGGCAGTACAGCACGGTGGTGTAGCAGAGAAACCCCCGGGCGAACGCATCCCTGCGCCCGGCGGAGCGCAGTGCAAGTCGCCGGGAAAGCCTGAGCTCCACGAGCTAGGTTCGTTTACCTCCGTCACAGACCGCTCGGAACTTGTTTCGGCGACTTCCCGCCAGGTGCAAACGTCGTCGGCTCGCAGGTACTTTGAGCGACGGTACCTCGTGTTCTCGGTGCTTACGAAGCTTAGGATTTCGCCATGGTGATTTTAAGAGCATAGACCACTTATATGGATCAAATATGAACAAAGAAAAATTTGAGTGCAGTTGGCCTTTTAGAGCTGAAGTTCTCGCTTGCTAGGCAGTGTGAGTGTCATATTTTGCAAACCACCTAACTAAAATATGTTTATGGCTTATTTTTATGTAAGTACAAAAGTGATATATGTATCGTAAAATAAGCAAAATAAGCAAACGAGGCCGTTAGGAACCTTTTCATTGATCTGGGAAGTTTTTCGGATTGTTGCCAGATGGTTTTTAAGTCATGGGGCATGAATTAGCAAGTTAGCCTCCCAATTCTCGATTGTATGTAGAGTGATCACGGATTGAAACGCGACACTGCGAACGCGTGGCCGCCGGGACATGCAGCGCCGCCCGTGGACGCCCGTGGAAGCTAGGTGTTGCATTTTGGTATACCGCGAGGATGAGAGCGTGTTGACCGTAGGATTTCTGCTTCCGGTTGCCAATGAGCGGGAATGTGGTTCCCCGCAGCGACAGCGGGGCGCTGCGAGCCTGGAGCGCTAGAACGCGTTTGTGCGCCGACGGTAGTAGCCCGCTGTGCGTGCAGCCGATTTCGCGACCTCGTGTGCGCGCGCTCTTGTTACGCGTGCCCTTCCAATGCGGCACAGTAATGTTCATGTAATGCACAGTGACGCTCATCTGAATAAAATAATCTTCTGTACGAAGGAACACCAAACTTTATTCCATGATGTAAACTAAAAAAAGAAAAGATGCCTTTGCAGGCACGCATGTTCGCGTGTGGTGCGGTGCATTAGTACTTCGTCGGCTCTCCTCTTTTTTTTAGTTTGTATCATGGAATAAAGCTGGCTGTTCTTTCGTGCAGACGCTAGCTTTTTTCATATACGCGTGACCGTGCTTTACATGCACATTATATGTGTCGCATCGGAAGGGCACGCGTAAGAAGAGCGCGCGCACACGATGTCGCGAAATTGGCTGCGCGGACCGCCGGGCGGCTGGCTACCCCCGGCGCACAAACGCGCTCCTGCGCTCCATGCTCGCAGCGCACCGCTGTCGCTGCGGGGAACCACAGCCCCGCTTATTGGCAACCGGAAGCAGCAAGCCTACGGTTTAAACGCTCTCATCCTCGTGGTATACCACAATGCAACACCTAGCTTCCAAGGGCGTCCACGGGTGGTGCGGCATGTACCGCAGGCCACACGCTCGCAGTGTCGCGTTTCAATCCGTGAGCACTGTAGGTGACTCTAGTGGTGGGGTTATGTTAGGATAGCATGTAACGGGCCACGTTGTTTTTACTATTTTGAGTGGGTAGGTCAAGTTTATTAGGCTTGAGTTCCACACTTATGTTACACATTCAAGCTTCGGTCGAACCGGCGTCTTGTAAAGTAGTAGTTTTAGTGACGAAGGTGCTCTCGAAATATTACGTTGAAGGTATCCCAATATGCAATTGGCCTTATTTACGACATATTATGTGTGAATGTTCTAGGTAAGATTACATGAGAGGTGAACACCAAGATATTTGCAACGTGGCATATTTTCTAAATGGGAGTTAATAATAGAGTAAGAAGGTAGCTCTCCGTTAGTTCTCGATGCACGCATGTATTCCCACATGTTAGGGTTAAGTTCTATACGTCAAATTTTGCACCATGATGCAGAGTTTAGACATGCTTGTTATTATTGCATCGTTGTCAGATATTCATTTTCGGTAACTTACACTATCATAGGTGAATAAATTATTGTGTGAAAAACCGCAACACGATAAATCGTGATATAAATTGGAAAGAGAAAAGGACCTAACATTGAGCCACGTAAAACGCCATAGCGAATGCCGCTTGGCTCAGATTCATATTTGTTAGCAAAAGCTCATTGGGGCCAGTTAATAAGGAAAAGTTCTAGCCACGTTAGAAGCTTGGGATCCAAATGAAGCAAACGCAGCTTTTGTAGGAGTAATTTGCGGGAAGCTTTATCGAATGCTTCAGAACAGTATCGAGAAAAGATTAGGGCTGTCGAGAATAAGGTCATATTTGTGTGTGCAGGAAACTAGCTGTGTTTTCCGTGAAGACGTCCTTCGGAAGTCATGAGGAGATTTAAAAAAAAATTGGCTCCATCAATTTACTCAGATCGGAAAAAGGGATGTGCTCCAGGTTGTTGTTGGGAATTCGGGTAGGTGAAAGGGGCTTCAATTGAAGGGGAAACGCCTGGTAATAAACTGGTGTATTGAAACAACCTTTTTAATTTTGAATTGAGCTCTAAGAGCACCACTCGTCAATCGTTTGCTGAAAAGATTTTGTTAGCCAAATTGATGTGTAGGAGCACGTATTATTCAAAAACTTGGGGCATATTGCTTAGCAACGGGCCTAGTCAGTGATTTAATCTTTTTCTCTGCACCAATAGGTGACATTGAAATGTAGAGATAGCAAGTTGGCCGGTATGGAAGGATGAGTGTTTTGGCAGAGGTTTCCTGCAGTGACATTAGGAGCGGCTTCACGTCGATGATGAGGGATAGCTTTTCCACATGAAATTCCAACGGCCTTTTAGTGTGAAAGTTATAGTAGGCTTAATAGGCAGAAAATCCCTCGTCCCTGGCACACGGACGGCACACAAAAATGGTCGGTGGCTCCAAGAATAACAAACTGACCAGTATGCTCGAGAAGAAGTTAGGGTATCTTTACGTGTAAATGAGGATTCGAACCAGGAACCTCTAGGGTACGTTAGTTGCACTCATTCCACTAGAGACACAGCTCGGGGAATATAGCTAATAAAGGTGGGCATAGTGATGTATTGTGGTCCTCTGCTGGAAATGTGTATTGCTGACATTTCCCGAGGCCTATCTAAGTAATGTGGGCAGGATAATTAGCGAGGTAGTTATGGACAAGTGGCAAAGCCCTTTAGTTTTCCAAATGTCTGTTTTGCTTGGCGATGTGAAGACGGGTAGCTTCCGCTCACAGTGACCGAGAAAATAAATAATAGATGCAAGAACAACATCTCGCGGTAATGATGGTTGAAAAGGAGAACAATTCCGGCAATTCGATGGAAACGCTTTTGCAATTACTATATCGTACGGAATGCTCAGGCTTCCTCTGAATTCAATATTGAAGATACGGCAACTTACCCGGCCACCGAAGTTCAGGCAATTCGTTGCGCCTTTTACATCATTAAACAAAGCTGGAGTTGAAGATTGGCCACACTGTGTCATACTGCAAGCCTTCGCTTCAGTTGTTTCAATCAACTTTGCGTTGTGAACTTCAGTGACACAGCTCCTGACAAAAACGACAGTGATTTAAAACAACGCACACCAAAGATTGTGATATTGTGTTTGAGTGGCTTCCGAATTCGTGTGGCATTCTCGGCAACAGAAAGGTGCAAGTTGCCGGCCTACATTTCACAGCTGATACTATACGCATTCTTTTATATCGAATCAACGCATCTAAGGCTTAACGTACACTTTCCCGTACACACTACTGTCCAAATGAGCTACCCAGGCATTCTCTAACTCATGCATTATTGGTCTGACCCGAACCATCAATCCTCTTTAACTAATTCTGCCATTTTTCGCAACCCTTTCCTGCAGGCTGAGGCTAAGGGTGTCAATAAAAAAAACCTTGCTCCCACTTAGTCGTAATTGCGAGTTACACGTGTGACGTTTGCTACACGATCAAGACTTCCCGACACTTTTTATGAGAGTGCTCACGTGTTTCATTGAAAACTGAGTACCTCTAGTTAAAATTGTGGCACCTAGGCCCTCGCTGCAATTCACTCAGGGGATTTTACGTTGCACGCCTTCTCCGTGATCTGTTCACAAGGGAGCAAAAGCGCTCCTACGCTAACTGCGAACTACGGACCTGTACCAGAGACTTTAGTACGAAAGACTCGAGTGGCAATCACTGCATTCGAACGTGTAGTGCCCCAACACTGGGCAATCCTCTCTACTCTATGTTCCGTCCCCCTTTCCTTTTCTGTCTCATTTTTGCCAACTTTCCATTTTCCACATGCAGTATAGTTATCCTATAATCTGGCTACAATACTGCCTTATTTTTACCTTCTTCCTGCTTTTCTTGTTGAAGCATCTTATTATTGAACAGAAATGTAAAATATGAGACTTACGTGGCAGACCGCTATACACGTTTTGTCTCCATAGAATGTTCATACCGTAAAAATAAAACTCAGCCCCATCTAATATTACCCTTATAGTGGCCACAGTGAAAAAAACTTTACAACACTTAGAAAGATCAGAGCTACTAATATTTTCACCATAAAGAAGCTCTACATCTACAAACGTACACAGTATTGACCCTACGAGGCCTCATGGCAAACCAGAATGTACATGAACACTTACAGGGAGCGCTGTAGGAAGTACCTTCTTTGGGAAGAGCAAATGAAGCAGCAAGCGATCTGAGCTAACTGCCCACAACGGTTAGCTATTTTTACCAATACAGAATGACGTTAGGACTTTGACTGACATGTCTAACACAAAGCTGAGTCTGTGGAGCTTTTAAAATTCTGCGTCATACGACAGATGCTATGACGTTTGGTGGTATTTATGACATGATAATAAACAATTTCCTTTTACAGTTTACGGCCAATTTGCTCCGTGTTTGCAGCTTTTCTTCTTCCCCTGGCCATTTTCGCTTGTCGCCAATACTAGTTAAAAATAAAAAGGCCTTTATTTATTTACCCTGAAACCTTTCACCGTATTTGTGTTTTCAAGTGTCTTCTACCTTTTTTGTTGTGGTACTTGTTTACTTTCCCTAAATTTCTGCGACCAATGCCAGAAGATAAAGAGCAAAAACTACCAACATTCAGCTATACTTAGAAGACATTATCTGAATTTGTGAGCGCTTAGTTGGATGAATGTTTACTTTCGAGCAACATTTCATAATAAAAAATAGCCCTGTCAACATCTGCTGCTTGAAAATAAACTTAAACCATGTCGATAAAAGGTTACAAGCGTTCCACCAAAAAAACATGACCTTGATCAGTCAGATATACCCACAGCCTAGACCGTCGTAAATCCCGGCATAGGTGTTTATAAGAACAAGCGCGCTTTCAAAATAAGCTTAGTTTTAAGCGTGTGGTCCTAATGATGTCGCCTCGCTCAATAGACCACCTAGTGATCACGCCAAGATTTCTTCTATTTTTCTTTTTACATGCTTCGGTCACCAACGGTGAGTGTTTTCTTGTCTAATCTGCAGTTCAAGATCCTTGGTACGTGTTTTGGATACGTTGCCTGCCGAGGAAGGAGGACGAGAGAATAATAAACAAAAAATTCTGAAAATGGGGTCGGTGATTAAAGAAAGCTGGCAGTGGCGGCCATCATATTCCGGTAGGTAACGTGCCACGGGCGCTCATCAAGCCCGTTGGACCAGTGCAGCCTCGTCCTTGAGCTCGCGGCTACACACAACCCTCTTCCACTACTCGTAGGTTAGAGATGAGTTAGTTGGGTACTGAAATAACAAGCGGATCGTTAATGCAGAGTGGCAGTGTTTGCAGTTTAGAGGGCAATTGATTGGAGATATGTGGTGTACATGTTCGTGATTGTAGAAAGTGTGGGTCTGTATGCGGCACCAGATTTCCTCGTCGCACCACATACGCCTTCCGTTTCTGCTTTGTTTTTGTGGCTTCATTTTTAAAGTTGCTATCGAGAAGCGGCCATGGGTGCAACTGAAGGAAAACCGGCCAACAGCCACTAAATGGCCTCAGTGACGTAATTTGGGCCGTCGAATTGCATCAAGACCGGGAAAGAGAAAAAAATCTTTTTAGCAAGTTGTTTAGTTATCTAATGAGCAAAGAGCAGAGAATTTTGGTTGAGGTACATTGCGACCCCCTAATCTAAATACTTTGTGTGTTGTGTGACTGCGTTCTGTAAGCTTTTAAGTTTCAAAAAAAAGTTTAACCGAGTGTTGCAGGGTCCCTTTAAGTGCAACAAAATTTCCGGCCCTTAAACGGTAGTATTACTTTGAAAGGTGCAACGTGCAAAATCTGCAGGCCCAAATTTCCGTCGGCGCATTGTAAACAAAGGTAAAAAAATTTCTTTTCCAAACCGAAACTACAAATAGTGGGCGATCATTACGGCCGGCCAGAGGTGACGTTACAGTTAGGAATCGAGTGGACGTGGCCGGTGGTTCACCCAAGTCTTCCTGCGGGAAGACGCGCTCATTCGATGTGTTTAGTGTCGTCCGTTTTTTTTTTTTTTTTCAAAAACTCAAAACATGCGTGAAAAGGGGTTGAGAAGTCCGTGGAACCATTGTTGCTTCAGTGGGATGGACTGGGACGCGCCTATAGTCGTCCTGTAAAAGGTAAACATAGGAATCGGGAGGCGTCGAAGTGAAGCTGAGAGCTAGGAAATAGGTACACAAATAGCAGTGTTGAGCGCTAGATGGGCGCTACCTCAGGGCGTATTGGCTATGGTGAACGAACGAACCTGCGTTTGTGAGAGAAGAAAACAAAAAAAAATTCACAGCATATCCACGGGGTGAATGATAATGAGTGGGCGAAGCTCCTGAGGGGAAGTCATCGGTAAAACCGTGACTCTTCAGTGAAAGTTCGCCCACTACATCTGTTTCCGAACGTAACGTCTAGAAAGTCTCGCTTAAACCGCGCGTCGGCACCTTGGGGCTGAGCTCGCCTGATGCGTTTTGCAGACGCCTCACGAGCTCTCACTGCATCGGGGTCTGCCTGCCGATACGCGCGCTTTCTCGCCGCTTCCCGTTCTCTGACGTTTTGGAGATCCTCTTCGCGCCGCAGCCGTGCCGCTTCGCGTACGGCAGGGTCCTCGCGCCGTTGCCGTGACGCTTGGGCCTCTCGTTCTCGAACGCTGGGATCTCGGCGGCGTCGTCGCGCAGCCAGACGACACGCTTCGGCCTCCCGCTCTCGTACGGGAGGATCTTGGCGGCGGCGTCGCGCAGCTTCACGGAGCGCTTCTGCCTCGCGGGCTCGCACATCTGCAGCCTTATCCATCGGGCGACTCCGAGCGCGCGCCAACAGCGAACGGATTTTATTACAACGCTCCCCGCCATCTAGTAAACAATCCAAGAACTAAACTAGAGGTAGCCACGCCATCTAGTAAACAATCCAAGCGCATCTTTTCATCATATACAAGTACCGCCATCTAGTAAACAATCCAAGAACTAAACTAGAGGCAGCCACGCCATCTAGTAAACAATCCAAGAACTAAACTAGAGGTGGCTACATACATACGTCGAGGATGGACAGACCCACGCCTTAAGGAGCTTCGCCCCTAAAAAGCTACTGTAGGAGAAAAGCGCCAGAACATTCCGGCTAGCGTGCAAGCACGGTGCCAGCGCCAAATATTGAGATGATAATGCCCACTATATAAAAAGCCATGCAGCGACAAATTCACTGCAGTGTCTTCGCTCACGTCATGAAACAGTCACCTTATATACACCATTTTCCATAAGCAGCCCGGAAAGGAGGAAAATGCTGTCAAACCAGTTCTCTCGGCGGCCGACCAGCGTTGCCTGAGCGCGCTGGGCTGCTAACATCGCTCGGCGCGGTGTGCTCCGCTGCGTAGTTCAGGAGTATTTCGCACCATGTGCTTAGTTTTTGCGGAACTTTCAACTTTTTTAGCCAATTATGCGATGCCGTTCAAGGCGCAAACGCCGCTTGGTCAGCACTGCGCGGTGGTGGGTTATTGAACAACCAGAGAAAGCGAGAAACAGTCGCTGACAGCACGCATGTGCACGGCACTGCCTGGAGGAAATGCAGTGCGGTTGCGGCTTGTTTTTGCGGCATCGCTTCCCAACGCACACCGAGTTGAGATATCGGTGAATTCCGTTGATAAATCGCAACTACTTTGTACCAACGATCAACTCCAGGGTTTGTTGGGCGCACTTGGACGGCAAGCAGACGGAGCAAAATCCATTTATCACACGCAAAGCTCCGACAGGGAACGGAACCCCCTGAAATGTTAGAAGCAACTTTATCCTTTACAGTACAGCATTGATTGGTTGGTTGATTGATTGATTGATTCATTCATTATGGTGTTTAACGCCCCGACTCTTCATGGGTGATGATCGAGGCGCGCCGTAGTGGAGGGCTGCGGGTTAATTTTGACCACTTGGGGATCTTTCACGAGCGCCGATACAATACAACATTACAATAACTTCTGGTTCCTTGTAGTCAATTTAAAATACCATATATTGTTTGGTCATTACAGCCTATTGGCATTAAACAATCCCCTTTTCATCTAATCTAACCTTTAAAATCACGGCGTTTTGTTTACTTTTTGTCAGGCCAACTCATTACACTGCCAAACGATATGCACACTGCTGGTCGATAGCAGGATAAGCAGGCAGCCAAATGTGGAAACGCAGCTCGAGGTACGCGTGAACGCTGCATTTGGAAAATAGATCAACCTGTTCACAACGCGGTCAAAGGAAAAGCTTCT
This sequence comes from Haemaphysalis longicornis, assembly GCF_048455015.1. NCBI lineage: Eukaryota > Metazoa > Arthropoda > Arachnida > Ixodida > Ixodidae > Haemaphysalis > Haemaphysalis longicornis. The sequence goes on along the minus strand of NW_027526407.1, from coordinate 25,090,592 downwards.
AATCCTTTTGCGTTGCCACGGAACCTTACAATTACAAAACAGTTACTGTTGGTCGCGTAAAGCATTTGTGGTGCAAGCAGCGGTTTCACAAAGGTGGGCTGCGAGCGGCAGGCCACATGCGCTGCGCAGAGTTAGGTGAATCATGATCACGATCACGATCAACCAATATTAACTCGCCCGAACGTCCACCCTTTTGCTCAACCTTCGAATTGTAATTTGACTGGTTGTGCGGTCGTGTTATTTTTCCCCCCAGGTAATTTCGTTTCGTCAGATACCGTCATAAGTATAGTTAGGAAAGATTATATTGCATTGCAATGTCAACAGCGTAGCAATCGCCTCGTCGAAAGTCCATCGCGAGCACGGATCACCGTGACCTACATATGCTGTGCGCGCTCCGCATTCGACGTCCGCGCTTCCGTAAACATGACTAATCGGTGAATATAACAAGCACGGTGGCATTTAAAACACTTATTTACTCCCCGATATCGATTTCTATGTCAGTCGGCGCCATACCGGTACGTTTGCATCGCGGAACTGCGGAGCACCACCGGCACCACCGCCACACTGCTACTGCTGCTCGCAACAGCCGGTGTCGGAATTTCCCGCTCTGGCAGCAAATTAAGACCTAAAATCCGTCCGCATATGATGAAAACAAAACAGAACACACACACACAAGCACTGCAACCGCTAACTTAACGCCAAACCACTACGGTTCACTCAGTAATGCACGGATACCGAGCAGACGCACGATTAACAGCCCATCGCGGAGGTTTCGGCGGTCGCTTCATAGACGGCGCTAGCGTCTGGTCAGAAAAAGCAAATGGCGGCGCCCACCTCTAGCAAGGAAAATGGTGTATATATTACCTGAGTCTCAGTGTTGCAAACCTTGTTATTAGCCATTCTGCCAAATGGGCCCCCGCCCTTTTTTTTTTTATTATTCAAATCGGTGAGTCAAATGGTCCCAACAGCTGGTAGTTATTTTTTTGACGACTTTGCTTCGACTGAATCAATTCCTTGCAGTGCGCCGCGTAGCCGCTGTACTTGTTCACGCCTCGACCGGCCGCGACAACGGTGACAACACCGCATCGCCTCGCGTCGGTCGTACTGGCGCATCGCGCTCTCATAAAGTCGACCTGCCGCGATCGTGCAATGCGCACGAAAGCTGCCGTACTTGTTCGCCCCCCAAACACACTTTTCTTCCGAGACCGCTCATAATATGGTGTACTTGGTTTAATACAGTGCTACGGTGTACTTTTCCAGTGGTTGATAATCACAGCGTCGCGTAGAAGTTTCCCGGAAAGGGAAGAGGAATAAATGGAATTCATGACGCCATCTAAAAAAGTCCCTGTGCCGTACTGTGCAACCCTTCGGCTGCTTTTTGTTGCGGTTATCAATGTTCGGAACCGATTGGAATAAAAGAACAGAATACTACATCTGCCTGTGTACGCGCGTTCATGGCGTCACCACAACACGACCAAGCTCGACAATGGTGCGTACTAGCGGCCAATTAAGCAATATATAAACCGACGTCGGCTCACAACGCATGCACGTGCTCGCTATAACAAATTTCGAGGCGATTCTTCTGCCATTCGCTCACATAGTTTAGACTCCCATATGTACCAAGACATGTCATTGCCGCGAACGTGTGATGACAGGGTCGTTCCCTTTTCCCGTGATCTTACGACGTGGTGTGGAAGCGTAATAGCACCACCCTATTCCTTCCATCAGCTTTTCCACCAGTGAGCTGAGTGCAGGATTCATAAGCAAAATGATAAAAAAATTAGCAGTGGCTTAGCTCGGCTATGCGAGGATATACGTAACTTGAGCTACGGTTCAGCTGGTTATTCTTTGCTTTCCTGGTTGTCGCGTATTCCCAAACCATATCCCGTAGGGGCCCAGGCCGACCACACCCCCTAAGCAGGGGCGCAGCCAATGAGGTTAAACAATTGCAATTTTTAACCTCCTTGGACGCAGCACCGTGACGTCTCTACCTATATGTGCGCGACTTCATGCGAGGTGGATTTTTTTCTTTTTTTCCCCCTCCCCTCGTTTCGGCTGCTTTGCGGGTTGCCGATGGTTTCGCTCCGCGGGCAACTTGTGTTGTACTATTTATATTTTTATTCCTGCTATTTCTTGTTTATACATTTGTATACTTTTTTGCGTGTGTGTGGCTTACAGTTGAGGCACGAGCTGTGACACAATGCTGGGCGAATTAAAAGGCCAGACACTACAGAAATATATATATGTGGTAGCTAAAAATGCGTCGCAGGAAACAGACACAAACTGCTCATCTATACCCATCAGTGGATCTCTAAAAGTGACAATTTTTTGCCGCTATTTGGACTCCGAGATCACTATCGTCAAAATAGTGCGCAAGGGAGACAACTTTTTTACTTAGTTTTATCTCTGCTGCGACTACCATGACTTCAAGCTCATTGGCAACTACTGATTAGTCCCAGCGAAAAGAATATACGTATCTGAGTGAGTGTAACACTGCATTAAATGAGACGCCATGGGGCCCTGGGGGAGCAAGGATGAGGAGAAAATGGGAAGGTCACAACTCGCACAATGAACACAGTTGCAGTCTTGGGGTCCTAATCGCAAAATGAACACATTAAGGTCAGTCAATGGCAGCAAAACGCACAGTTCACACTGTCGACAATGCGGTTCACACTGAAAACAGTGCACGCTGCAGACAGTTCACATTGTATACCGAACGGGAAAGTCGGCCAGGCTGCTACACCAATTTGTAGAGTCTGTTTTCAAGGACCTACTCGGTAATTGCTTCTAGTGCGGTGGGATCGTCACGGACCCGACTAACATGTTCCTGTTCAGTCGCAGGGGCGGGACCTAGAGTTAAAAGCTGGTGGCGATTACGGTCGAATAATAGACAGAGCCAAATTAAGTGGTAACGATTTGGTGTCCCTTCCCGATTACAGGGGGGGGGGGGGCATCAGCGCCATTCGGATCCTGCTCGAGCTGTCTATTTATAAATAACGTATCTTATGCATGAAGCACAAATTGTTAAAAATAACTAATCGACATTGGCAACAGCGTGAGTGGTAGCACGCATGATTACTGATATCAAACTCGGCCTGGTGGCTTCAGTGAAGAGACTGTGGTCAATAGCCCTGTACAGAAGACATATATCAAACTCCTCGAGTACTTCAGTTGCTGTGCAATCCAACTATTACTTAGCCCTTGGTTGGTATATAGTTTCGATATTGTTCCCTAAATTGTTATGACCAGCAGTGTAAATTATGCGGAATTCATGACCGAGTGTAAAACGTGTACGTTTGAGCTGGTGTCTTTCTTATCAATGTATCACCCTTGCAAGAACGATTCACACCTTCCATTGCTGTTAACAAAATGTCAATGTTTTCCTTAGTGGCACTGTTCCTGATAAAGAATAATGCAATGAAGTTAATGTTAACGAAATTCAATGTAATAGTGCTTATGAAAGTGCCAAAATGTAGCATCTCATGCAGCTGTAATATTTCGCTAGAGTAGGACAGTTTGTAAATTTAGTCATGGGTAATTGGCTGCCTTTCTTGTAATCCTTTCCTGCAGCACCGAATCGTGTTTTGAGCTGTGTATATAGTGAAAGAGCACCCAACTCAATTGTATACCCTTCGGTGTGCTGTAGAATGAGCTTTCAAGGAGGGTGTTTGCTTTCCGGACCGTGTATAATTGCCACATGCGCGTGAAAGCGTCCATCCGCGCGCGCGCACTTCGAGCACCGAGTCGAGCGCTTATTTAGGAACACGATCGAAGGTCAGCGTCAACTTGCAGGTGCGCAAGAAGAGCGCGGAGAGATCAGGGGCTCAGGTACAAAAGGTTAGCTTCTACCACATGTGCGTCAGCTTCCCCAGCGCCGCAGGCCAGCCCCGCCCACGGAGCGAAACCATCGGCCGCCTGCCAAGCAGTCGAAACGAGGGGAGGGAAAAAAAAAGAAATCCACCTCGTATGAAGTCGCGCACATACAGGTAGAGACGTCACGGTGCTGCGTCCAAGGAGATAAAAAAATTGCAATTTTTTTCATCGCTTTGGCTGCGCCCCTGCTTAGGGGGTGTGGTCGGCCTGGGCCCCTACGGGATATGGTTTGGGAATACGCCACCCGGCCACCCCTCGCATGATCATCAAGTGGACCGGGCGGCCACGTGCGGAACGGAGGTCGGTGAAGACGCTGGGTGCGTGGGGTGTGTGAGAGACGCCGGGTAGCGAGCAACGTTCTGTGCGACATGTGATGTCACTGCTCCCCGCGAATGCACACCAAGGCTCTTTAGGAGCAGCGCGAAACTGCTCAACCTCGGCCAGCTTAGCTCAGGCTACAAAAGATTATCGCCTTTAAAAAGCGAAGCTGTGACGCAGAATATCGCACTAGCAGACGACGCCTCCGACCGGATGTTCTTGGTGACGCCACCGAGAAGCGGCGCGTCATGGGCAGTCACGCTCGTGTGGTGCTAGGAGGTGGACGAAACTAAGGAGAATCGCGGTTCGGGCGAAAATGCGATGTTTTAATTTGCAATAACTTCACCAGTACTCATCACTTTAACAAAACTCTTGACGGAGGTGATTACTAGGAGATTTATCTATCCTAAAATGCAAACACCCATGTATCGGCAAAACCTCTTCCAGGGCCTTTTTTAAGGTACTCGCTTAATATGTTCCTGCTGAATGTCCTTCGGTTCGGGCGAAAATGCGATGTTTTAATTTGCAATAACTTCACCAGTACTCATCACTTTAACAAAACTATTGACGGAGGTGATTACTAGGAGATTTATCTATCCTAAAATGCAAACACCCATGTATCGGCAAAACCTCTTCCAGGGCCTTTTTTAAGGTACTCGCTTAATATGTTCCTGCTGAATGTCCTTTTTTGGTAATCTGAACGCGAGAACGTGCCCACTCATAACAGAGAGAGGAAGGAACATGCGAAAGACGAAAAAGATGACGCTCATGATAGTAATGAGAGGGCATGTTGTGGGGCATTCTTGCGGGACACATACCCAGCCAGGGCGATTGTAGACGTCAAGCCATCAAACGTCGTCTTCGTCGAAGCCGTCTCTGACGTGCACACCTCCGCGGTCCCCTATCTCATCACAATGTTGAGAAACTGGACACTAATGCTTTTGTAATTACTACATCATAAGGACTGTTTGGGGTTCTCCAATCAAAATGCATTCTTTGACAGCATTCTTTGGCGATGTTCGTTCGCCAAAGATGCTTCCACAGTAAATAAGTAAAATGGGAACAATCGAGAATATTCCTTATTCTGCCCCCCCCCCCCCCCCCAATGGAACGATTTCCAACGCCCAAACAGATCATTTAAAACTATAAACTCCTAATCAGCGCCAGGTAAACAAACCTATTTAGTATCACGCTTATAACACCTAAAAGGTAACCAGAATATATACGAACACTGGCCATAGTGCCGTAGGAGTACCTCCCTCGAGAATTGCAAATCCGGGTAAGCGAATTAAGCCCACACTGCCCACAATACTTAGCTATCATTATAAAGAAAAGATTAATGGGACAAATTTGAATAGCATGTCAACATTATACAGGTGTGTATCTAGTACTTTAGAAATTCTGCTTGATGCGAGGTGTTTTATGAGGTGATAACATTCTGATAACATGCGGATAAACTGCAGTTTTTTTAGTCTACTGCTCATTGCAGCAACACCGACGGCGACACGAGTCAGCCAGTGGAAGCTACGCTTGAAAATACAGCCATCATAGTGGGGTTTTCCTTGTCCTTTTTTATTATAGGTCATGCAAGGCATGCTTCTGTCGTTTATCCTGTGGCGCTCGAGTCAAGGGCTGCTGACAATACCACAACAGTAATAATCAACGAAGACATCACACTCAATCTCGTACCGTCAGAAGTATTCTCAAGTACATTCGTGCTTTCAACCGCTACAGAGAAGAACCTCACTCACAAAAAGGTACTTTTCTCCTGTTAAGGCCTTTTGGAAGGGAATGCGATTGTTGGTGCATATTTTGTTCGTTTATTTTTTTCGCAAGTTTGACCCATCTGATATCGCTGAACACATATACCAAGATGAATATAGCATGACAGCAGTTTCTATGATAGATGTCAATGGAGCCGTCCAACTGGTAAGCACAACTGCCATATTCTTTATTTTAAAAGTAAATATATAGCGGTCAACGAGTCTTGTTGACGAATTTATGTTTTCTGGGCTGACGGATGCAAATGGGTGAGAAATGTCATAGAGAGCTGTAAATACGTTAGCTAGTTTACGGTTATGTTTTCTTATTCTTTTCAGAACGGAATAATAAACGACACCTACGGCATAGAACCATTGCCTGTTTTAGAACACAATACGGATGGTAAAATACCTCACCGACTATTTCGCCGAACGGGCATTTCGGGTGGAAGCCATGCGGGAGGTCAGAGTTCGAAACTGCGTTTGAATGTAAATGAAACTGTCACAGCAGCTACTCAACTATCGTTACTTATTTTGCCTTTCAGTGACCGCAAGATCTTTTCAGAAAAGTAAGTATGCTGCAAGTGGTTCTTGCATAATAGCAGTTTACTTGGCATACATGAGGCAGGTGGAACGTTCAACTCGGTATTTAGTGGGCCGTCCTAACCCATTGCAATTTTTACGGCTGGGTTGACGCAGTGTTGCATGCCTGCAAGAATGGTGTAGTGGTTTTGTCTTACCTTCGCGATCCAAAGAGCCGAGATGATTTCTAGTGTTTATTTAGGTATTACGGTTTTTTGTTTCATTTTTTTTACTGTTTCAGTGCTGTTTCATCTCATAAGTAACTTTCTTTCCTTTTTCGTAGTTGTGTTCATGTTGTCCATGTGGCTCATTCGTGTTCAACACACTGTCTTTCAGATGCGTTCTTTTATGTTTTGGCTGTGAACCAATTCTCTTGGCTATTATTGCCCCCGGGATTTATTATTGTGTACTATAAATAAAAGCAAAGATAACTCTGGTCGAAGAAAATTTTAAACAACTTTGAGTATGCCCGAAAATTCATAATCGGTGATGTTCAGTGTCTAAAGTGCCGTCCGACGGGACTCCAGTACATCGCTGTCTATACTGCCGTCCGATGAAATTCGAATATTTAAGAACGGGCTGAGAGAGGTTAGGGTGACTTCCCTTCTGGTGTACATGTGTTGTTCAATGTTGACCCCGTTTTAAACCAAATGTACCTAATTGTTCATTATGCTTAGTTTTGTTTTTAATATTGTATTCAACTCATTTGTACGTGTGCGTAGTTGTAAACATGGGTTCTAAATATTATTTCGCCCATTGAATTGTAGTGCAATAAATACCATGTTGAAAACAAAAATATACTCTTTTGGTGCAGAGGTTCCGTCTTTGCTTTCTGTTACTAAGGGCGGTGGCTCGAGTCCGGATCTCGCTTCTTTTATTTTGTTTATACATTTTTATTTTTAAAATGATTTGCATGTCTCAGATTAGTTTTCGGTGTTCTAAATGATTTTCTTTCAGTTCGTTAGGTAATGTTGGTTTAGTTTACGCTATGTTAGGTTAAGGTAATGCAGGGCGAAGTAGTTCCAAACGCCGCATTTTTTTTTCATCAAAATGCCGGTAGACGTCGTTTTAGTCGAGCGCCTATTGCACCGTCTGACGGCACTCGAGACAGCCTAACGTAAATGCACGTAACTAGGTGAGATAAGCACAGTAAAAGCGTAAAACGATGAAATAGCCCACCGTATTACGCTACTCTTTGACATATCTGGCTATAAACAACTGAAAGCGAAGACGAGCGCCGTGTATAGGTTTTCGCATTAGTAGACAATTTTCTAAATTTGCACACGCTTTATTCATTTTCCAGCCAAAGGAGAAAAGAAATTTACAAGGTTTTCTAACGCTGCCAGCCCGGAAGTGTACTTCCTTTGCGACACAGAATTTTTAAAACCATTCAAGACCGAAAAAGAGATAATCACCTATTTGGCAGTGACTCTCGCTGCGGTATGTTCTAAACTCTTACGGGGTGGAGGCTTATAAAGGGTGAGACTTGCTTCCTCACATTTTATCGAACAGTCAAGTGTAAGCAAACACATCATATCTAGTCCTAGCTTGAACACCGTCCGCGTTACTTGTTCTGCCCAACCCTAATTTTTCGCTTTATTTTTACTAGAATATCCTCCACCCGAATTTGGCTCCTAATCCACGCTGCAATTTTGTTATCTTCAAATGCTATCCCTAACATTCTTGTTCCCTGACCAGTTCGGTAAGTCGAAGTTCTCTTACAACATGCATCGTGAAGTTTGCGCCTCATGTGTCATCACGGAAGCAATTATATTCACGCATCTAGGCAACCACGATTTCCCTTTGCAGCTCCATTACGCATGTCAAAACGGCTGCACAATCAACCAATTGCATCGCCGACATCTCTGGAAAAGTGAATTAATTGAATACATCACCGTTGCCTTGTTTTGTTGTGCTCTGGAATAATCTTCTCGACATCATTGCCAGCCTAACTAACAGTGAGAGATTCCGCGAGTAACAATTCAAGAATATTTCATGCTAGCATTTTATAAGGCACTTCAATTTGTTTTACTGTTCCTGTTGGTTTCGCCTTGATGCTGTATTACCTCCTGTAGTTTAATCGCCATCTTTCGCCTTTTGGGCAGTCTTTATTACTCCCAGTGTTTTTTTTTTCTGTAGTGCAGCACTCATTACCCCATCAGCATTGTTTATTTCTCGTGTATCTCCCCTTACTCAATGCTCCGTATTGAAGCTTGTTAAGTATATAAAAATAAGTAAATAAATAAACCGTAATCGTATATAAACGTTTCAGTTACGACGGTATCTTAATGCTTCAAATATCACAATATTACCATTTTCAGCCGACCCATATTTATTCCGCATTTAATTTTCTTTTCATGATTTAAAGCAGAACTAATGCCGCACCGAAGATAGATAAGTCACTTACTTTTTCAATTATTTCGTTACCTATTTTGAAGGTGGGCTCGTTAGCATGTTTAGTTTCATCTTGATGCGTTTATTTTTAACCGTGCAACTAAACGTTCCATGCGAAATTGTCGAAGCATGTTATCTCATTTCTTACGGACAGACTGAACAAGATGATGGCAACTAAAAACTTCCTGTGGCTCCAGTATTTCCTATTTGTTCTCAGCCCTGGTTAGCCCCAGTGTAATGAGTCCCCAGTGCGGCGCCTTTCTTTATTGGAGACTTGTTGCTCTTCCTGTGAGAAGGTATCATTACCCATTCCCATTCACCCATCGTAAATCTCTTGAAATATGGCTATTAAATGTTCGTCCACTCCATGGTCACGCAGTGGTTTGATTACTGCACTTTTTAGAATTCAGTCAAACGCCGTTTCATAGTACGTAAACGCAATTTATAAACGCATATATTATTCGGCAGATTTTTAATTGTCTAGGTAAAGGTATAAATAAGGTCTGCATTGAAAAATATTTTCTCAAACCGGTCTGCGGTGTAGCTATGTATTACACCCACTCCCCACCCCCCCCCCCCCCCCCCCAAAAAAAAAAATACTCCTGTTGCCAAGCGAAGCGCCATAAGACCACGAACCATTCGTAGGGGAGGAGGAGGGGGTAAATAAGCAGTTCACCTGTTTTCATAATGTTTCACCACATCATTTTGTTTTTCTACCAGGTTAACCTCCGGTATAAATCAATCACTGGGTACGAAATTAAGTTCTTGTTTGTAGGCATGCTGCAGCTTACTGCTGAGGTTGGTACAATTGCGAATAGTTATTTCTCGCGCTACCACTCTCAACGAGGAATGATCGTGTATAATTATATTTTCCAGCTTGAAGAGGAGTTCTTGATGACGTACGGAGACTACATGAATGGCCAGCCTACCCTTCTAAGGTTGATGATGTTCGCCCACAGAAAGGGATTGCAGGGAGCTGATGTTAGGTTCCTCATGACAGCGTACGTCTTCGGTTTCAGCATAGGGTTATATGTCAACCATGCACTCTCCAAACAATTCATTCAACTAAAACGCGCTTCTTACTACATGCCCTCCTCAAATTTTCAAGTTAAGCACATGTTTCTTTTTTTATAGCCGCGACTTAATATCACCTTACCGCGAAAGAATGGACCCTTCCATGGCAGGTAAGTTCTGCTGAATTTATTAGAATTCCGGTGCCGATATATATAATTTTAACATCCACTTGATACATTATACAGAAAATAATTTCTTCCAAAAACTGGCATAAAATGTCAATATTTCGTTCTGTAGAACTTTTATTCTTCTGCACGCGTAGCTACAACCTCCGGGGTAGTCGTCGAGTGCCTACGAACCTGAAGGCTTCATACCTTTTACGCATCAAATTCTTAACTTTCTTTGTGCAAATTCGCAGTAACATGTAGTAGAGAGCTATTGCTTCAACCGTCTTCACGCCAAAATGTGCATCATTTTCGTGTCTGTCTCTGTGAGGAAGTCCCAAGCTCAGCTTTCTCAGACGATGGCCCAATAACTAGCTTGTCACCACGCTCTGCCAAAGTTGCTTCTATCTAAAACGATCTCTGTGCCTAGACAGCTACACTATTCGCCTTAACCGGGTTCATTACTTTTCTGCAATTGTGTCATGTAATATAACCTGACTGGGTAATTTTGCAATTCAGGTCTCGCCTACGTAGGAGGGCTTTGCTCCCTTGATGGCGTTGCTATTGGAGAAGACAGGCCCGGTTTGTACACCGCCGTCAACATCGTGACTCATGAATTGGCTCACTTGTAAGGTCCTTTTCATTCTTTGTCTTGACATAAACTGCAAAAATGCAGAGGTACGTTGGATGACATGACAAGGCACCATTAACACACTAGTATTTACAAAAATGAGCGTGAAACTACCTTCCCACGTGTTTCTTTCAAAGTAAAACACCGACGTTTCCTGCTGATTTTCCGCTTTCCCGACACAATACCTCGCAAGAAGCGAATGGGACGCCATTCTTTTCAGTGTAGCATTTTCTTTGAGCATAGTTGCACAAACTTAATACAGGCGCACAACAGTGACGCTATAAAAGTAAGGGTGATTATGAGCAGCGCTACCGTTGAGAAGGCTGCTCTAAGACGAAGAAATATTAATTTGATGACGTTGAGGCAAATAAAAATGAATCCTGCACACGATGAAGAAAGTGCTAGGATAACGAGATGCTGGGATGCACTCAAGAATGAACCAGGTATTATCCATGGCTTGGTCAAGAGAAGACCGCCCGCTGCACCTCTGGAAGCATATGGTATTAGCTGACGTAATAGAAAAACGCAATTTGAGTATCAGCCCGGATACTTCAGTGACTAATCAAACCAGGCGCTCACTCGCGTACTAACTTACTTTTTCTAACTTCTTCCCTCCATCAATGACTAACTACCAGTTCCCCTCCATCACCGACTAACTACCAATTCATTCACCCACCCAGCTCAGTAATAACAGCTATCAGTGCCGATATTGTTGTTAAGGTGCACGTCAGGGCTGTCAAAACAATTCAAATCATGGGGGTTTTACGCGCAGAAGCTACACCTTGTCTTTGAGGCACACCGCACTGAAGGGCTCTGTAATAATTTCGATCAATGGCGGATCTTTAAAATGCGTCCAGATCTCGACACACTGGGACATCAGTGCGGTCATAGCCCCGAAGTTTTGACAACGTATTTATAAGCAGTAATAACAATGTAGTTCTACTTACACATATTTTCAAGGTAACTTTCCACTCGAGCGAAACTCCGGCGTAGCAATTGAGATATGGCAGACAAAGTGGCGATGGCCAAACGAGGTGGAAGTAAAGTAATCTTGCCCAAAGAAAATTGTGTTTAGTTCGGTGAAGATGGTAATCAAACCCGGTGCCTTCGGGATGAGAAATGAGCGTGAATCCCCAACGCCACTACGGTTCGGTGGCTCTAGCTGACAAAAAGTAGGCCTAGTGACTGCGTTGTGGCATTTGACTTGAAGCCTGTCGCTGCTGTGGACCCCGGCCCACACCGTCTTCGGCAGTAATGAGGCGGTCTACCATCAAGCTCGAGCCTTGACCACCCAAGCAGGCCCCTCTTTTCCGCCTCACCACGGCGTCCCAACGGTTTCTCGGTATGCCCTTCTAACATATCGAGAAGTCGCCCAGAACTACCGAAACCTCCGCATGCACTATTCCCCCGGCACCCCCACACTCGCCGCGCTTACACGCTGCCGCCAACATGTGGCGCATCCTGCAAACTCACTGCTTCCCCCACAGAACCACGCTCACCCACATGCATCCACACAAGTTTCCAACACCATCCACTTTCATTCGCTATTCTGAGTCTCCGCCCGACCCATCTCCTCCCTACCTCCACCCGACCACTGGAAACACTCCTTGGGGAGCTCGGACATTGTGGTTCAGGAAACACAAACCGCACGGGCCCTTGCGGTCGGCGAAGCCATATGGGCCTCGACCATTCCTTCCCCCTAAATCCCAGTGGCAAAAACAAAGTGGTTCTCTCTCTCTCTCTCTCTCTCTCTCTCTCTCTCTCTCTCTCTCTCTCTCTCTCTCTCTCTCTCTCTCTCTCTCTCTCTCTCTCTCTCTCTCTCTCTCTCTCTCTCTCTCTACTGCGGCCTACATAAGTAACTTGAGCGTGCTACTTACAGAAGCAGCAATTAAGGCGAACAGCTCTGTACGCTCTGATAGGCGGTGTGAACGCGTGTATGTGCTGATGATTATGCTGATGATTAGTGGCTCTTTTTAAATCGGGACGTCGGCTGTAAGCAACCGACTTCCCTGTTTTATTCCATTTACTTGCCCTACCCTTAGCTAACCCAATAGAGACCCAATGAGGTGAAAACCGTGCCTACCTCCATCTCCTCTTCACCCTGTTTTAAACTTCCATCTTTGACCGTTTATTATAAACTTGCAAAAACACTACGTAATAGGCCAAATTCTAAACTTTCTCGTCATAACCGCGCCGTTCCTTGTTCTTCGCACTAATGATATCTTACAAAGTTAACAGAAAGCTTTTTCTAAACCAAAGTATGAAATCAATACACCCTCATTTCTCAACTCAATTGCATTAAATCGCGTATGTAATTACTGGGAACCACCCATTAGGGGTTTTGCTAATTTTTAGGGTGCTAGGATCGTTACAACGACACAGAACGATAAAACTGGGTATCAAATAACAAAGAACAATCGTAAACTCACAAAATGGGCACCAGTTTTAACTCCCGTTTTGTCCTTAAAACCTGAAACTAGAATTTATAATATCGGCCAATAGCGATTCGAGAGAGTCTGAAACGCCATTTGGGGACGCGCATATTCCAGACTGGGCTGCGTGCATGATGGCGAGGGCGCCCAACCCGGTATTCCTGGCCACGAGGGATCGACAGACCCGGAGTGTGCTCCACGACTCGGGTACATAATGAGCTACCACAACGACGACAAGCCTAATCGCTTTAAGTTTTCCCCGTGCTGTATAGCACAAATGAAAATTCTCCTGCGGTGAGGGTGCTACTTCTTTCTCGGTATAATTGTTTGTTTTTTTGTTTTGGTATTAAAAAGTACCAACTTCCGCTGCCGCACAGGTCGTGGGATGTAGCGGCATGTGTTGCAGATGACAGCCAAACATATCTGATACAAAAAAAAAATGCGGCAAAGGTTCGGTTGAGGGTGCTTCTTTCAGGAAAGTGCAGAGCTGTATATTAAAGGCAATGTAGCGCTTACCACAGATGGCCAAACAAAAGGCTAATACTGCAATAAAAGCTTGCAGATGCTAAAAAAATTCTTACAAAAACAAGACGGAGTGGTATAAAGATTATAGATGGGACGCGTGAAATTATGCGTGATGTGTTCCATCCGTCTAAACCATGGTCTGGCCACTTCTTAAGCAGGATATAAAACAAAGCGCCCTCTCGTCATCTATGCCAACTATGCTGAAATAATTTACAGAACGCTCAAGCAGTTCCTTAAACACTCGTTAAAGTGGCACTATGTCGTTTAAATAATGCACACGAGAGTACGGGAGAGCATAAGGTTAGTCCGCATGAGCCCGATTCACGCCCGTATTGCTGTCTAGCTGTACTTTTGATGCTTCCTTGTATGGTGTAGGAAATGCTTACTCTGAAACTTAAAAATGAATGATGCGGGTAAATTGAAACTGAAGTTATTTTTAAACACTTTGAGGTTACTTGCGCACAATAAGGTCTGGAGTCCATTAGTTATGTTCCGAACCCTATGGGTGGGGTCATACGAATTTAGTTACTAGAACAAGCAATTCGAAAGAGCTGTTTTTTTTTCTTCAACCTTCTTGCCAATTTTGTGACGTTGGCTGGCACGAGTGGAGTTTTTTCGGATTGGCCTGGCTGCGCCACTTGCGAGGTTCTCCGATCAAAGCAGCCGACAAAACGAGTCGGTCGACCGGTCACCCCACTGGTCGACCGATGTCGATCGCGAAGCGAAACGTGAGTTCATACAAGATATTTCCTGCGATTAAGGTTGCTCTTATTCGTTAGTTTTGCAGTATGCATTAGGCACAGGAAGGTCTCTGAATCCCACACAACTCTACATTAGCGCGTATGTTATCCGTATTTCGCTTTACGACGCTTTGCTAACTTCATTTCACTAGAGCTACTGCTGCATATGCGTGTGCGTCTACCACGCTTTGAGAAAACGTAAGACTATTAAGAAGCAGGAGAAGTGTTACTGAAGTTAGTCTAAACAATAATACTGAAAACAACCGAAGCATTTATCAAAACGCTAAAGCAAAGTACCAAAGGGTCTTCTGGTTCAAGAGAATTCATGGTCTCTGAGACAAGCACACATTTGCGATCACCTCGCAGTCGTTGAGATGTTTGTGTGAGATACAGATGAGCTTACTGCACAAGCATTATTTGAGAAATGCTCAACTCCGAAGCTCGGAAAGCTGGAAACGAACATGTTAACAGCAGTGCCCGACATGAATGGGTAGGCCTTTTTTTGGTATACCCGTTACTTTCTGAGGAACCTTTGTGCTCCCGCACCTCATTCGGACAGCATCTCACTGGGCAAGTTCAAATATCCAAAGGCCATTTAGGGAGAAAATCTTAGATTTCTGTTTTTATGACCCGCATGAAGCACAGAAACGTATTGTGAGGTTCACAAAATTGTTCAGGAAATTGCAGCTCCAGCACCAGAGGAAGGTTCTACGGGCGACGCAGCGCACGCCGTTATACCAGGAAACCGCACAGACGGGGAGAGTAAGCCGATGCCGCACATGCACAGTATGAGCTGCCTCGAGAAGTGAATACAAAGACGGGGCCGAACAGGCGGCTCCTGGCGATGGCTACGGTGGAAATAGCTTCGTAAAATACTGTTCAGAAGGTTGATCAAGTGCTGATGGGCATGGCCGAAAGCTCAACAAAAATTTTAACAGAAGATCCACAGAAAGTCGATTCAGGCTTTGAATTACAAAGTTCGAAGCAGTCTCTTCAATTTTTCGTAATTTTTATAGAGTATTCATCATTATTTTTTGCATAATTTTACGCCGCAACCCGCATTGCTCCCCAGCAGGGGAGTCACCGATCGCGTGCACACACTGGCGCCGACAGTTGGCCGACGGTCGGCGTCGGGGCGCCGAAAGCTTGCAGACATTGTGCAGAATCGGCCAACTGTAGGGCCTCGTGTCACTATGCCTTTAAAAACCCGGTGGGTACCCTGGAAATGAATCGGAGGAGTTCCAAACATGCGGGCGAAACACCTCACCAGTTAACGTCTACGTTGATGTAGAGCACATTCAGCCACTGCGTACGCCTAGGTTCGTCATTTGGCCGTGACTACGACACTTGGTCGCCCCGAGTGCCCTCAATGGTGCTGGCCGGCTTATCGGGCACATTCTCCAGCCTACAACCCATCAGAAGCACGGCAACCCAATTTCTAAACTATCGCAAATGTGCGACAGGGAATAACTTCGGAAGAATAACGTTGCACAGAACTGAAACAGCAAATTATGTGGACAACTCTCTCAAAATCCACAAAAAATACCTTCTGGCACTTCTTTTTTTTCGCAAATGTGACGAAAGGCCTTCTTTTAAAGAATAAAAACATTGGCACAAAGTCAGGTGCGTATGGGTGAATTTTGAGCGTAGGTTTAGGTCCCTACTGCAGTTTTGTTGGCCATCACAGAAACTCTATGGTATTTTTCTACTTTCCGCCTTTATCACTAAAGTACTGCATCGTGCACCAATGTACGAATAAAAGTATTTATTTGACCCAGTGTATAAAATACACACAAAAATAGAAATTTTAAAAGTCACTTCTGTGTCCCTTTAATTAACAATACAAAGGGCATTGCTTTGCGGCGCACTTTTACTTTTTGTCTTCTAACAAAAGTTTGTTTATTTCCTGTTCAACGCAGATGCCAGTGAACAAACATGGGCACACTTAATAATACTTCTCAAACCCGCCTCCTAATCTACTTCTATTTTACCGGGATCATCCTTACTAAGAATCTTTTTTTTACTCAAAGGGCACAAATACAGTTCCAAGTAATAGGTTTCACTGACAGCTTTTTGCAGTCTTTTGGCGTCAATGCGAATGTGTTAAAAAACTTTCGTCATTAACATGTGCGCGTTGTAATTATGGGTCACCACGAAACATTTCACAGATTGGTGTCCGATGAATGCATCATGAATACCTTCAACGTGACGCAGTCCAGCCCTAAAAACGGATTTCTTCCTGGCCACTGGTTATCTCCTTACAGCTTTTGCCTGAAACGGCAGCCGAAACTAAAACTTGTTTCCATGCGCTCTGTGAGTCATCTTCTACGCTTACCGTCTTTGTTGCTTGAATGAACAAAACACCTAATCTGATTAAACATCTAATATCATTCGTTACAGATGACAGCAGATAAAAATTGCAAACTCAACTGTCAATACAGTACCGGTAACTATCGGAGCACAATAACGTACGACGCGTTAGACGGAATGCTCTGTGGTCTATACAAAGTAAGGCCTTCAGCATACTTTCGAAATAACTACTTATAGACAGGAAGCTAATATTTATATTCCCTGGTTCTTCTAGGCGAGCGCACACGCAATCCATTTTGGGCGAGATAATTCCGGGGCACGGAAAAAGCTTGGACAATTCTTTGCCGTGTGATACGAATCGTAAAGCGTACGAGCTAAAAATATTGGCGCACTGAACTAATTTAGGAGCGGTTAAAGGTCAATGGGAGAGGTTTTCTTCCAGTCGTGGACCTGAGTAGGCTGATGGTAATGCTCATGATTATGATGATGATGATATTGTAGCAAAGTGATATTTAAACATGAACGCGTAATATAGCCTAACAAGAAGATATGTGCCAATTTAACTATCTTGTAAGGCACAAAAAGCCAATCACCCTCAGTCATTACCTCTAGCTAGGTTATGGCGGTTTTAACGCGTAAGAAACGCAATATTGTAATCATTTATACGGACAATGCCAGCTGAAAAAGCATGTTTATGTTTCTATGGGAAGCTGTACTTTCTTAGTTATTGGGACTAAGAACAGGGCTAGCTTCGTCACTGTAATGTTTAGCGTGTTGCTGTTGGCAAAGTTGGAGTGAAGAACCTCAAAAAACAAACTGCGCGAAAATTAACGGGGACAAGAACACATGAAGACAGCACAAGCGCAGTGTGCTCTCTTCATGTGTTCTTGTCCCCGTTAATTTGCGCGCAGTTTGTTTTTTGAGATGCATCATTACCAACTCGCCCAACTTTCAGTCCTTTTTTCCTTCGAAAGAGGCGAAACTAAACAGTGAATGACGACTGAACTTTTTTTTGCACGGTGAAACGTTTCGTGCCAGTTTCGTGTTGGAACTGGTTTGGTACCAGTTAGAATTTAAATAACGAGAGAAACATCGCCAAAAACAAATATGTAAAATTGAAAAAATTAAAGCAGTTCTACTTCAACGTGAAAGCTGTCGAAGAGGGGAGCAGTGATCCGCCAGAGGGAATGTCGCGCCCTCTCTTGACTAGTTTCAGTATCAGCCGGACATTGATACTGAAAGTAGTCAAAAGACCGAGCCGTAGCCCCTGAAAGACCTATAAAAAGATTAATTTTTCATTCATTTGAGGTAATTAAGGCTTAATTCATAAATTGTTCCTTATATATTTGCGTACTTATTTACGGCCTAGTAACGGCAGCCTCTGTGGCGACGCAAAGCTCAACTATCACCCCTAACATTTTGCGTATCAATAACGTGTACCCATGTGGCGCAACGGGGTAGATATAGGCTTCGTAACGCTTGGGCCCAGGTTCAATCCAGACAAGGGGAAGCGGTTATCTAAGCCTCTGTTGGGGTGCGTGACGCCGTGACGCAGGACGAGCTACGACAACCGACCGGGCCCCTAAAGTGCACCGCACTTACAATGCAACAAAGGAAACAGTTGTAGATAAACGACACCTACGCGTTACAGTAGCTGAGGGCCCCCACCACCGTCTATTTCTTTATGGCACTAGCATACACTTTGGGCTAAGATTCCAAAAGCTGCTCCCCCCGAAGATTTGGTAAGGGAAGTTAATGATTATCCGGGGCGTGGACTACAATCTTGCTTTTCGCTTGTAACTAACTGCGCATGGGGCGTGTAAACTTCTTTTACTGTTTCGTTTTTTTTTGCAACCATTCGCCAAAGCTGAGAAATGAGTCATTTGTTCACTGGAGCCTATCCCATCCTAATGCTAAACACAAGACTTTGCAGCAATATGCAGAGATCATCTGGTGGGTTTATTAGCAACATGTATTTCCAGTGCACGATTGTGTGCGTGTGAACCACCAAATTTCATCGGTGGGAGTTGAGAAAACACCGTATTCCGGCAGCATTTTTTTCTCTTTTTACACCTCTTGTTTTTTTACTCTCGACTTGTTCGTATTATGACAATTTTTTGAACATTTTGCCTATGAATATGCGGTTGGGAGAGTCACAGCACAATATTCTTAATGTCAACAAGCGTATTTATCCTGAACAAGAGGCAGATTTTATTGGCCATTGGTTCATGCCAGAATGGCACCTTTTAGGGCATACAAAACTGCATCTATTTTCTACTCAATTTTTCCCGCTGTTATTATCGTGCACCGTTTCAACATACAATGTGGTCACGAACTACGTAAAATCAGCTTTTAATATTTTAGTTATATTTCCCAATATATCATTACTAATGAACTATTTTGCCTGTCACTATTTTTTTCAGAGATGCTTCAATGGTGCTTGCGTCTGAAAACGATCACAAGGCATTCTTATAGTATAAAGAAGAAAAGTTTTGACGTGTTTCGCCAGCTGCTGCTGACCTATGATGTGGAAAAGCTTGATAATGATGAACTAAAAATGACGACGTTGAGCAGCTAGTTCAAAAACATGCCGTGTGTTCGACTGAGCACAGCGCCCAACTGCTAAGAATGGTTGATATTATAAGTCAAATGAAAGGTCACAAGCTAGCGGATTGTTTTATTATATCCAGCGAATGACACGCATTGTTCCTCCTTCAGCTTAAAAAGGGCCTCATCTAGCTGTGAAAGCAGATGACCAAGAGGCTTCAGAAGCGAACGCAGCAGACTTGACCACATGAATGAGAGCACAGACTCCGTGGTGAGCATTAGCTTGGCTTTGTTCCCACCAAAAAAGCACACTTCCTTCCAAACCCCCCTTCGTGTATGTATACTTCATCTCTGGGAGGCCCATCGGAGCCTCACAAAACGATGCAAATGACAAAGCCGCAGTCACAAGCTCTTCCTCAAAATTGCAGAGATCAATAAAGAAGCCACTGAATACGCCATTCATTTATATAAATAGAATCGGCTTAAATTGCGTCACAGCTTTCAAGGTACCCTTACCACTCACATAACATGGTATTTACTCAGGCACCTCATTGACCCACTCTCAAGCAATAGCGAGACCCAACGCAATATGACTCGGACCCTACATTCTTTCAGCGGATCACCCCAAGATCTCATCCTAACACTCATCTGAGCACCTTCCGCCATTTCTTACCCCACCCCCTTGCACAGGATTGACAAACAATGACTTACGTAAGGATTTGCAACTACACAAAAAGGAAGCAGCTCTGTCTGAGTGCGATATCAATAGCACCCCGTGACCAGACCAAGCCACTTACTGCCTTCTTCCCAACTCCCCAAGTCCCAAGTCCCCAAGTCTTCTTCTTCTTCTTCTTCCCCAAGTCTTCTTCCCAAGTCCCCTCATATCAATAACCTAGACCGATCTCTGTGACTTCCTGTGCGGGCAAATTAGTGGAACGTATGTCACTAAAGCGCCTCCAACCCTTCCTTCCGTTGCTACCCCCGGTCCTTTCTTGCCTTGGACTAAGAAGGAGCATTTGATAATGCTTGGCCTTCATTTATTTTATCCCATCCCAATCAATCGGGCTGCAGCCGCCGCAATTACTCATACATTACAGAACTTCTTATTCAACAGCAAGCTACAATTCCCGTGGGAAACGTTAAATCTCCGCCTGTTGCACTGGGGGATCAGGACACACCTCGAGGTTCAGCTCTTTCCCCAGCAATTTTCAATATCGCCCTCCTGATTTGCCCAAGCAACTTGGAGCCAATGCTTAAATACATCGCGGACTTTACGCAGACATCAGACACCGATTCCGTGGGAAACATCCAAGTCTACCTTCAGCAGGCCACCGACGTCGTTCCCAACTATTCCTTCTTTGCGGATCTTCAATGATCCCCCATAATCTTTGAACTCGGCATCGTCCATAAACATCCTCCTGCTCTTCAGAAAAGACCAGTCGGGATCCACCTCGATGTCCATACGATACGGCACAGCTCCTTACTTAAAATTTTAGACGTCACTGTCCAGGCCAATACACGCAACAATGAAACTTTAGTATCTAAACTTTCCGAGGCTTTTAACCAAGCCTCCCACATGCTTCGCCGCGTTTATAACCGCCGGCGTGGCATGACGGTAAACGATATGGTCCGACTGGTTCAAGCTATCCTGATCTCACCTGTCACATGTATCGCACTGTATACTTTACCCTCATCGAAAGTGACACGGACACCATTGACAGGTTTATACGCCTCGAGTTTCGCGATCGCTGCGCCGCCTGACGCCGCTCCTCCGCGGCGCTTACGGGAGCAGCGCTACGTGGCTGATAAGGGTTCATGCAGCGTTTTGGTTCTCTTTCGCTTCTTTGCGCCTTTTCGAACCCTAAACAACTTGTTAAGGTGATGTCTCTAAGCACATAGCACGTTCAGGGCACTTGAAAAAAAAGTCACCTCCTGTCCACTGGGTGAAGAAGGATGACCAGCAAAGCTGTGGTGCCGAGCCTCAACGTGAGCGACAATACACTTTGACCAGGTCGCAGTTAAGGAAGCAACACACGCTTGTTTGTAATTTGCGATTGAGAATACTTTCTGGTTGATTACCTTAACGAAACTTGGACTAACTAGAGCTTTATTGCGGCGGACAAACATGGGGCTGTTCGTTTATTTCCCGCAGAAGTCCATGTATTGATCGCAGACGAGAATTCTACAAAATTTACAACTTCACTCCGAACTATGTAATTTTGAAAAATATATGAAATTCGGCGTATTATTACAGTCGTCTCAGCGGCTGATTATCAGATAATTTGTTTGGAATAGTTGCAGTAAAGGAGGAGTTAGATCCACTTTCTATTATCATACTCCCTCCGTAGATGGACGTGGTTCACTGTGCAACCTTCAATGTGGGAAAGCCATCTCACAAAGACCAAGCTTACAACGATCTTGTTAAAGTGGCTTCACTTCTAAACACAAATGCATTGCTGGTAAGACATTTATTTAGGGGGAATATAAGACCACCTTTATTAAAATATGAAGGCCCAATGACTTTTTTTCTTTTCTATGAGTTTTTTTTTCATGTGGCGCTGTTTCACGATCCCTGGGATTTGAGTGGGTGCCGCCACGTGGCGCTACGCTCGCCTGTGATTCTTGTCTACAGCGCTGTATTGCCGGAGACGATCTGCTGGAACCTAGCCAGAGACAGCTTTCTTGCAAAAAAACAGCTGCGTCTTGGTAGTGCTGGAACGCCAACAAATGAGCTATTCGAGGACGCGGTTCTGCGCACTTCTAGGCCGCTCTTACGGGCGTCGGTGACGAAAGCAGCATGTCACCACTGTCACCTCGGAATACGTCAGGCACAAGTGAATTCTATTGTCGCCTCTTTTAGACCTGATGTGGCACATTGAGAGGTTGGTTTCGTTTCCAGCGGGGACAACGAATGCGGCTTTGTTTCGAATATATACGGCGTAGAAAAATACGTTTTGGGGGTGTGATTACCCAATACCTGGCAATAACTGGCGCCTTTTACGGGAATAAAAGCCACGCGAAAACGTTAAGTTCGTTCCAAGGCTGTGCTTAGTTAAATATGTGCCCACTCACGCCTTATAGCTGGGACCAAGGAAAGTTAATCAAACCACGGGAAAATAAATGGTCTTACAAGTCAGGAAGAAACAGAACTGCTCGTACGGGAATAAAAAAACCCAGTGTAGTTTCGGAAATGCTAAAGACGTTTGTCGAAACTTGAGCAACATATGACTCACCGGATTAACAAGATGCGAAATCCACTGATTTCGCAACACAGGGGGGGAGGGGGATGTACAAATTCGTAGCGAAATCAAGGAATCAACATTTTTGTAATCACATACACGAGCTGCGGGTTCACTTTCCTTTTGTTTTACGACTTCAACGAACAGCTGATCACTTGGGGGACACCCTTTTTTTTAAGTATACCGTAAGTAAGTATACATTAAGCAAGTTCACAAGCGACAAACGGTGTCGTTGGAAGAGTGTGGTATCTGGTAAGACATGTTTTCAGTTTGTGTCATATTCTGCAGTCTCCCTGTGTCATATGACGATGTTTCAAAGAAGCGTTCAGTCGCGGACGCGGATTGCTCTATAAGTCCGTCTCCACGCTGCTCGCGGAAGATATGGGAAGCAGATCGATTGCGAGCGCTTACCTCGCGACAAGACGACCCAGCATTAATTTTTTGTCGTGTGCCGATTCTCGCGTACGGTTCTGCATTATCCATCGTACTTATTTCGCAGAATGTTGGTGAAATTGATGCCACTTTGGCTGGTCCAGGATATACGGATCAATATCTGAGGTATGAAGCGTAACTGGAGTAGTCAAGTATGAGTGGTCCGCTAGATTATGTAAGAACACAAAACCGATTTGCATCGTAGTGTATTACTGTAGCGTGATCATCTGAAGAAACACTGCTTACGGAGATACTGTTAATAAATTTCCCAACAGTGGAATTACAATAAGCTCTGCACACATGCCGGTTTAGCGACGCCGGCCGGTGACACACGCCTGGCGCTCATACACACTGAATGTACCGCACTAAGATCGCGTCAGAAACATTTAAACTATCGTAAATGCGCCAGATTTGCCAACAGAGTGGTTGCTTCACATAAATAATGTATTTACAACGCATACAAACGGTAAATCTCAGTCGTGAACGTCTCGCCAAAGCAGCGGCGACAGGGGTGAGCGGGCCGCAAACTCCCGCGACTACTTTCGAAACACGCCGGTAGGTGGATTTTAGTGGCGCCCCTACAGGCAGTGCTCGAGGCCTATACGCAAGGCATTCCAACAACTACTCAATCTTCCTATGAACACCTCCACGACCCGTCTCTTCCAACTCAGCCTTCCCAGCACTGTGTCAAATTACTGAAGGTCATTTATCAGTCAATGTCTCCGACCAACCGATCAAGCCAACCCAACCCAACCGATCCGATCATCATCATCACCAGCCTATCTACACCCACTGCAGGGCAAAGGCTTCTCCCATTAATCTCCAATTATCCCGGTCCTGTGCTAACTGCGACCAATTTATCCCCGCAAACTTCTTGATCTCATCTGCCCATCTAACTTACTTCCGCCCCCTGCCACGCTTTCCTTCTCTAGGGACCCACTCTGTTACCCTTAATGACCAACGGTTATCTTCCCTTTGCATTACATGCCCTGCCACCGTCCATTTCTTCTTAATTTCTACTAGTGTGTTCTGAACACGCATTTGTTCCCTGACCCACTCAGCTCTCTTCTTGTCCAATCAAGCCAACCCAAAGACTACTTCTTTGAATATTCCTGAAAAGTATCCGCGTCCCATGTCAGTCCACTGCCTCTCAGCCCTTCCCTGATCACAGGAAAAGTCATATCCGGGTTCACCCTTTGACAAAAACAAAATACACCATCTTCCCGTAAGGGAACCCTGAGTAGTATGCGAAGCAGCCATGGGGTCGACTGAAGTTCCCATTAGTGTTCAGTTCGTCGTTTCCGTTCACGTTCAGCTTCGCGTGCTTTCGTTGCATCAGTAGCTTCTTGACGTAGTTTGAATGAGTGAAGGACATACGGCGTGTTCGTAGCACATGCTCCCGACACGGTTTGTAGCGCAGTGGGAAGAGCGTCACTTACCTCCCGTTGCGGCCAGAGAGTCGTTGGATTGAAGCCGGGCGCCGCCGAACTATTTCTTTTTATAGGGGACTGCGCTGACGTCAGCCCAAACGCTGACGGGGCTGAAGAGACGCGCATGCGCAGTAGAGTGCGGACGGCGGACAACGACAAGGACAACAAGGGAGGGAGGGACACAGCCCCGAGCATGAGATGCTTCGCATCTAAAAACATGCACCCTTACCTACATCTAGGCCGCCGAAAAGCTTGAAGCCCTGACCACGAGGCCATTTTCGGAAATCATATAGACGTCTCCTATACCAATGCCTGTATCTACCCCAACGGACAGCATGAAGTAGCCGTAGTCGCCAATAAGTCCCTCCTGTCTTCGTCAACATGGATTACCGAAGAGTTCGCCATCGCATTAGCCCTGGTTCATATGAAAATCCCATCACAGATTCTCAAGCAGGCTGCAGACGCTTCCTAGCCGGGAGGGCTGCCCGCTAAATTTTGAAGCAACTGTCTCAGCCTCAACCATTCCGGAAAGTCAACCTCATCTGGACTCAATAACGGGCAATAACTTTGCTCGCCAGCAAGCCAGCGCCCTGTCCCTCCAGGCTGCTGAAAAGGCCACATCGTTGGTCCCTCTTGTTACTTTTCAAGATATACCAGCTCAAACGACAGCACTTCCTTCCTCCACATCCTAAACATTCAAGGTTTAATCGTGAACGTATACATAAACTCAAAACCACCGTCATCACATCGTGTACGTTAAATCAACGAGCCCGCAAGAACGTGGGGAAACAACAAAACGCTGCATAAAATCCTACGACACGTGTACAAACCCAGAATAATAACGACATTGCACAATCCACCGACCTTTTTCCAAAAAAAGCCAACTCAGCGTCTGATAACATGACAGGCGGTTGACTGACGCATTTCCTTCTTCTTTGATGCGAAAAGCTTCAGTTATCTCTCCTGTGGCCCGCTTTCTGTGTGAAGAATGTGTGTGGCAACTCAGGACGGCACGTGCGCCCCCCGGGTTGTGGTTGTGCCGGGGTTGCGCCCTCCGGGGAGCGCTTCGTCCTGTGTCCTTTTAAGTGCGAAGCACTTCTTAGTCGGGCCTACTCCTGCTTCCACCGCCGTCCTCCGTCCGCAGCCTAGCAACGGAGCTAGCTACCGTGCCTAGCAACGGCGCCGGATTTCCGACGCGTGAGGGCGCTCGCATAGCGCCCCCTCTCCCCCCTCGCCTACTCTCCTAAAGACCCTTTAGGAGAGTAGGCGAGGGGGCTCCAGCTCGCAACACCCTCTCTCGGCGCGCCAGCCAGGCCACTACACTATATAAAAAAATAAAAACAGCATCCGGCGCCAGGTTTCGATCCGATGACTTTGCGGCCGCAGCGCAACGCTCTACCGACTACGCCACGGACGCGACGCTGATATCAGTGTTAGTAACGCGCCTTATATCTTTAACGCATTCAAACTACGTCGTCAGCGGCGTGCGTTGGCGACTCAGCGGCGTTATAACGGCTTGATAACTGCGTGGTGTACACGTGATACTACAAACCCGCTAGTTCTGCATTCTCTCACGTGACTGCGCCTCCTCTCCCTTCACTCCGGTCGGCGCTTCGCAGCTGCGGACATCGAAACCCTTAACGGTCCACTTTAGCGACCACAAGGCGGTCGTAATGACCGTCGCATACAACGACAACACAAACAAGTGCTGAAATAAATACTGTCGTTTCACTTTACTTTGCGTGTGTGTGTGCGTGATTACATTCCCTCTCGAACATCTCTCGAACATACACGTTAATTCACCAAGATTTCCGCAGAGGGACAAACGAGACGTGTTAAGCCGAACGTGATCACGAGGGGGTGTTAATGTAACTAACGGGCAAAATGCCACCAAACTTCAACAAACTCCCCCTCATAGCATCACCCCGTGCTTCGCACTTCCTCATACTCCCCTTCGGGGAAATGCGGGGGAATTTTTTTTGTCCGAGTTTTGTTTGCGTGGTACCCATCATGCAGGGAACCACTCTTGCTTCACCGGTTCAATAAAGCGTTTACTGCTATTACTCTACTACTAGTACGGGTCTGTCGCTGCTGCGTTTTTGGTGCATGCAGGATGATTTCGCCTACAGGTCCCGCATTGCTTGCTGACGCTGTGAAGCTGAAAGAACGCAAAGGTAAATTCAGTACAGAAGGGTAGAAGCCCCTTACGTACATTCACACCCGCGATAGTTGTCACGCTACCATTGGTAACCTATTAGAACATTATACTATGTAGGGATCCGTCCCAACTCGAGAAGTCGATCGTCTCAAGACAGTCATGAATAGGGAGCAAACTCTAGTGGAAGATATTCTGCGTCAAAAAAAAGAAAATTAGCTTGGCTTGGCATATAGCGCCAAGAGCGGACAACCAGTGGATTGCCAGTAAACGGAATGACTACATAGAGATGGGACTAAGGCGACTGGTAACTCGATCGAGGGATGAGAACAAAATTTAGTGGCAAAGAATGCATTCAGAGTGAGGGAATGTATAACTTTATTGCCCCTGAGACGGTGGTGAGGGATCATTCTTCCCCCTCAGACGGTTTCCAGGAGTCCTTGGGCCCTGGCATCGTTTTCGGCAATCTTGACTGCCCTGGGTCTTGACGTATTGATCTGAAATCCGGATCACAGTCTCCCACCTCACCGAGGAAGTGCTGTCCACTGCCCACTCAGACGGTTTCCAGGAGTCCTTGGGCCCTGGCATCGTTTTCGGCAATCCTGACTGCCCTGGGTCTTGACGTCTTGATCTGAAATCAGGATCACAGTCTCCCACCTCACCGAAGAAGTGCTGCCCACTGCTTGAAGTATGCTGTTGAATTTAACGGGGCCGGCCCATTGAATGTGTTCAAGGTCGGCCCTTGCTGAACATAATGTACTTTTTTTTCATAGTTCCCGCGGTAACGATGACTGTACGTCACCGGGCTCGAGAAGTGTTAGGATTGAAGCAGGCGCCAGGCTATTGGCTGCCACTTTCGCAAGGTGGGGTGAGCTGCGGTATATCTGGACCTCCCAAATCGTTAATGATCAATGGACCCGATAGGTCACGATGCGGTTCCTACCCCCGTGCGGAACGATGTCTCATCAGGCGTGCCTGGGCAGTGCATTATAGAGGCGGTTGCGATTCTATGGCAGAGTTTTTTTTTTACGTGCCAGTGGTCATAAAAAGTGGGATCAGCGTATTACGGCGTTTACTGTTTGCGCCGCGCAGGAAGTGCCGGTTTTGTAGTTCTCTTAGAACAGATAATTTTCAATGCGATGCGAGCCAGGTGACCCATCACGAGCTTGAAAGCACCTGGCGCTGAAACAGCTTGATAGCAGCTGTCGCTACAGCTGCCGACGATGCTATTTAAAGGCAGGACTTTTGCTTGAGCTGAGACGGTCGCTGCGCTAACATTAAAGGGACCCAGAAAAGCCTTCTGTAAAAGTTACAAAAGGCCTGTATTGTCACGTAGCACCAATATAGCGATGCAATGCCGTTGGAATTATTGATCTACATTCAGTATTAGCTGCGCCAGAAGCAATTAAATGCACCTCTCCCCACTCGCCGATCGACTCCTCCTCCCTCTCTGCCTCCTTCAAAGCAGCTAGCTACATTCCTGCGCCTAGGCTCGCGTCAATCACTGCGGACCCGCCTTTGCCGCCTTTGCCTCGGGATCGCGCAGGAAGGAGGAAGAGCAGCCGGAAGCCAATGGCAGTGACGCCGCCGGCGGCCGACCTTGCCGGCGATTGGGCGAATCAGGGGGCGCCTTCGCCGTTGCGTCAGCAGCGATCGCCGTTGCGTCAGCCGCGCTCGGCTCGCTGCGGCGTCGCGCTCATCGGCTGAGAAAGGCGATCTTCAAAAATTGTTTACAAATTATCTATACAACGTATGGGGCTCACACTTGGCTCAAAAATCCCCCGTTATGTGTTCTACCACCTGAATGCATTTGATTGCCACCTTCACAAAGCTTTTCGGGGTCCCTTTAGAGGGTTGGCTCTAACCGAAGCGTTTTGGTGGTGTTTCGTGAATCGGTGCTGTGCCCAACCATCTTTGATTAGTGTTAGCGGTACGCTGCCCCCAGCAAAAGCCATTACCATAATGTTGAAGTTTTTGGGATCTTCCGTCCAACAACGGATGGCAGTTAATGTCGCGGAAGGTAGGCAGGCAAGGTAAGCAAGGAGTGCGCTTGACTAAGACGAGGACGGCTTAGTCAAGGATTTATAAGCATGCACGTAGAGAGAGAAAATTTATTGCAAAATACAGTTAAGAGGGAAGGGTGGCCGCCCCTATGGGCCTGATGGTGGCAGCGGTGCCTCGGTTCACCAAGAAGAATCGGAACCCTGGATCCGAGCTACCCAGCGCCACTTCCACTGCTCGTCTCACCTTTTGGGGAAAAGGATCATTTGGACATGCCCACATAAATTGGGACACGGTGGCCAGAAAAGCAAGAGATTGAACCAGGCACAGTATCTAACTTATCGTGTTTGTTGTCTTCGTCGACGCGGGGAGTTACCAGGACTTTGTGACGGCACGAGGCCAGAAATGATTATAATGACAGCGTTGAATGCAGGATTACTGCTGTAAATTCAGCACTGTTTATAAAAAACACTGATGTCACGTATTCCCGCAGTAGATTGACCAAGAACCTTCCGGGCTAAATGGGGATTGGCCTTTAACACGAGGCGCTGTCTCGACTGATTCAGTAAAAACACAAATCCAAAGCTTTTCTAAAAACATGCTATCAAGCCATACTTTAAATATTGTGCTAAAGCAGGCATCCTAAACGTAATATTCTTAAGCAGTTCGAAAGCCTACTTGTTGAAAGCAACGTCTTTCAAGGGAGCAACAACTTTCACTGTGAAGAGAAGCACACTGAATGGTCGTTACGCCATTTATTTAATAAGGAGAAGCGCATCAAATCAAACACAAAGAAAGTACACAGACTTTTGTCAAAATATTGCTTTTCAGCAAAATCACAACTTTTGGAAACCTTTACAGCTTTTTTTGGAAACTGAATTTCAACAAACAATTGTAATTAAGCTGCAAGCCGACATGTATGAGCACACAGCCTAATCGTTTTGTGTTCAAGCGACAATGACTACACAAGTGTATGGACTGTGTAGCTGCCAAATAGGTTTGCCGTCGCTTGGAGAAATACAGGTCTCGGTATCGGCCGTCGTGGCTGCGAATCTCCATGGAACAATCGATGTTCATCTGAAAAACAAAAAAATCTAGATACAGTCGAACACGCATATATCCAACACGGATATTCTAATTGTCTATATCGAACAGTCCGAACATCCCCTTGGAAATCCCACGCAAAAGTATAGCGCTGTTGCACACGCGTATCGAACTCCCGATCGCGGGCACATTCGATATATGTCGCAAGTGTCCCTGAAAGTGTGCTTCTCTTGTTGGTATGGGTGCCATGATTATCACTTTATGCGGGTGCTGCCGTGCTCGGTGAGGAGAAGGCGTTGCCGCGTCGCTTCGACGGCCTTCAACATTTGCTGGCACGCTAACATGGAAGGAAGCCGCATGGCAACGAGAACGCAGGGAGTAATTGGGTGCGAAAGGCAGCAAAGGACGAGGGCAAACCGACCGAAAGCGCTGGGTTTCTAGCATTTTTTTGCGTGTTTGAGCGGTTATCAGTGGTGGATCTTGGAGGAGTACCTATGTGACGCGGTATGTCTTTTTTTTTTTTTTGTCCGCGGCACGCGTTTTGGAGCCATGGTCACGGCCAAACGGTAGAATTTTGATTCAGCAACGACAGCGGGCATTATTCGACGGCTACAGGCCGGTGAAAGGACGTCGGCTGCATTTCTCGCAGTGTTTCTGAAAGCGATGCGCCGCATCAAACCTGGCGTTATGGCGAAGGCAGCGCGGCCATGGTCCCACCGTTCCGGGGCGTGTCGTATGCAGAGCGGCCTTGTTGCCGGCTCCAGACGAGAGGTACAGTAATCCCTCGTTATAACAAAGTCGCTTTACTCGAAATATCGCTTTATTCGAAATTTATTCTGGTCCCAACCCAAACGCATGCATTTTAGGCCGCATTACTCGAAGTGCACGGACAGCTTGACCCGCTTAGAGCGATGTGGCAAGCGGAGGCATGGCCGAGCGACAGCGACCCAGCGGTGAGTCAGGCTGCCAACGGGGCGGGTAAACACAAGCTGGTCTTTCCTCAACGATTTTCTCGAGCCGGTCATGCTCGATTCGCGCCATCAGACTTTAGACAAACCGTCCGAAGGCATGATGGCGTCATTGAATTTTGTTCCTAGACATCGGTCAATGGCGTGGACGCGACGCTGCGCGAACACCAACACTCGAAGCGTAGAATTAGCAGTGTCGTCGACAGCGGGGCGCCGAAAAACTCTTGTTTTGCAAACTTCACTGCGGCACACCTCGGGAAAAAATTTCCCGGAGATCAAGCCCATAGTGCAAAACCGGTCCGTTTTCATGATAGCGCTTTGCACCCAAAATAGGCGGTTAATCGTTTTTTGAGCGCAACAAACAACCTCAGACTTGAGCCACGGCATTGGCGGTGCCTTCCAGCGCGAAACTCGCGTAGCGTCCAGTGATGCGCGCACGCACCCCTGTAAATTGGCCACAGCCACTGCCACTTTTATGGGCGGCGACCACTGCCTGATGCGATGCTTGGTCAAATTGGAGCAAGGATTGCTTGCGCCCGACAAGAACTTGAAACAGCCAAAGCATACTGCTTCTTTTGCACCTGAATAAGGCTTTGCTCAACTGAATACATTGTGTTTTAATTCCTTGCAGTTGTGTTGCCATTAAAGCTCAACTGCTTTAGCTTTTTTGGAGTGGTCGCTTATATCAAAATACCGCTTATAACGAAAATTTTCGCCGTTCCTCTGACTTCGTTATAACGAGGGATTACTGTATTCGGATACCGAAGACGATGGTGCTGAGTGCGTCTAGAGTGAATTTGGAGAGTTCTCAGCATTCCCATGCGCCATTCCCAATAGCACAATGGCACATGAATTCGTAATTGCTGACGTCGATTGATTGATTGATTGTGGGGGTTTAACGCGCCGACGCAACGCAGGCGATGAGGCGCGCCGTAGTGGAGGGCTCCGGATTAATTTCGACCACCTGGGGATCTTTATCGTGCGCCGAAATCTCGTACACACGGGCGTTTTTGCTTTTCGCCTCCATCAGAAAAGCGGCCGCCGCGGCCGGGAATCGAACCCGCGACCTCGTGCTCAGTAGCGCAACGCCTTAGCCACTGAGCCACCGCGGCGGGTTGCTGACGTCGATGTGCAGGCTGTTGCGTACCTCATTGCTGCTGAAGAAGCGAACCCTACTAGAGGCCCTTATAACTTCCCTAAGCTCCTACTGCTGCCGAGCGTGCGCCAGCGTTCATATTAGCCATTGTTTTGGCACAGTTAGGACACCCGAGTTTCTCATTTTGACGGCGTTAGTTCGTTTGAAGGCAGTCTGGCGAAGTTCATTAATCAGAAGAAGCAAACGAATATCAGGCTTCTTTCATGTTAAACTGCGCTGCGGTTTCAATTTTTCGTGCTCTGAGGAACTAGTCAGCAATGTACCGCTTGAGGCGACTCTGATGTGCGGAGTTTGCAAATAAGCACAAATAGGCATAGTGTATATTTAGAAATATATCGAACTATTTTGTGCTCCTCTTGGAGTTCGATATATCCGCGTTCGACTGTATTGCTTAAATTTGTCATTTGCCTAAGATCGAGATACGCATTCGATATAAATTCTCATAAAAGCAAACTAAGATAGTTAAGAATAAAAAATGCCCTAAGCTTAACTAGTTCTGTCATAGACCACATCTACCACCACGATAAGGAAGCAGCAATTTACCTTCAGAAAATTATCCCACGCTGTCTATATCCAACCAGCCTCCGGTGAATTAGGGCCGCATGGAAGAAAAGAACGAAAACGTGTTTTTTTTTTTTAATAACCCAGTGTATCAAGGCTGCAACTGAAGAACTTAGTTACTCTTAGGCCTGAAAAAAATCTACTTTTCAGAAGTACTTACGTTTAGCCCTGAAAGGAAATCTAAAGGAATGATGTAACCGTTACATTGGCTTCCCAGCTGCAGCATGCAGAAGTCTGAATGGCGCTAATTTACACTGATATTATCCATAAAATAACTCCATTATTTTAACCGTGACACATTTATTAGCATGTCTAATTACCTTCGCGCTGTCCTCTTGGTTGATCGTGA
Source organism: Haemaphysalis longicornis (assembly GCF_048455015.1). Lineage (NCBI taxonomy): Eukaryota > Metazoa > Arthropoda > Arachnida > Ixodida > Ixodidae > Haemaphysalis > Haemaphysalis longicornis. The sequence goes on along the minus strand of NW_027526407.1, from coordinate 25,057,967 downwards.
TATGTCAATGCTATTTAGCAGTTGCGTGTGCTGTGCACTATTTTTACACGGCCTGTGGTGTAACAAATACCTGTCGTAATATTGCACCCTTCCCGTGCACAGTATCTCGGCGGGACAGCACTGATACTTACTGCCAGTGCTCCAACAGCTACGATCATGCTAAAAGCATCCCTTGCCAACAAAAACATTCGTAAACACGGTCACAATAACAACATCGCTCGGAGCAATCTGTTGTTGCCACCCAGCCTTAATCTTGTACTCGTAATTTTAACCAGTGGACAGCGTGCGTAAACTTGATACCAGCAGTATACCTTATTACCACCTAATTTATACCAGCACAGAGAGTGTACTGTTCGTCTATACACCATAATACGTCGGCGGCTACTGTAAAATACCAAGTGTTTTGTGTTAGTCTACTTGTACCAGCACAGCGCTTATCATTGTAAACAGTGCATTATTGTTCTACAGAACGATTCTACTTGTGTATCAACAGTAACCAGCATAATTGGTGCAGTGAACACTAAAATCGCGAGGATTGAAAATATTCAGCAGTAAAACAAATCCGCAGCTCCATTTTTCGTGTACCAGCACAGTACTCAGTGTCGCGAGTCAACAATGCCAGCACTAAAAGACTTGCTTAATCGTACCAGTAGCGAGTATTGCGGCTACAACCAGCACCATAACCAGCACAATTACCAGCGCATGCAACATTATATCGGTGCTTTAGGCATGTCACGCAGATGTAACTGCAGTAGTAATCACCTCTTGTTCGTACATTCTAGGGGCCAAACGCCGTCACATAAATACCAGAATAACAACATCTCAATTTATGCTACTAACACCAGCCAAATAGCGATAGCTAAACAGTTTCCAGCACCCTAAGACAAAACTGCACACAGCTGCCTGATTACATCAGTAACGTGAATTGCCGCAACAACCACCACAATACCAGGACAGTTATGATTGTACCAGCTTCGTAAATAAGTCATACTGTTGCACCAGCACCAGGAACCAGCACTATATAAAATGTGCGTTATTCTGCATTTCCACAGTCTATGAGCATGAACTTATTACCAGTACGAACACCCCAGTTCTTCCGTAAATACCAGCACAATAAACAACGCCATTAGTTTTCATTTAGGAGCGTCAACTTACTATGCATCAAATATTGTATGGGTGTTTTAAACAGGTCACGCAGATGTACCAGCAGTAGTAATCACCACTTGTACTTCGTACATTCTAGGAGAGAAACGCCGTCACCCAAATACCAGAATAATAATATCTCAACTTAAAGCACCAGTAGGAACAACTGAATTCATTCCACGAATAACACCACAATAACCAACACCATTGGCTTTTATGTATTTTAGTAAGTAATAGAGCCTATGGTCGCACTCCCATGCGCAATATCACTTTGTTTTACAATTGTTACTGCGCCATAAGTGCAAGTGGTTGCAGTTGTAAATTTGTTTGCAAGCACTTCGTGTATACCACCGCTCCAATACTAGAATTGGTACCAGCACAATACCGGTAGTAAAACCGTTAGTTTTAGGGAACTTGCACACGATGGTTACACTTCTATTATAACCCATTCTGCTCTCGAATCTGCAAGCAGCAGTGCTTTTGTGTCATTTCTAATGCGCACAAAAACTAATAAAGCAGTACTCATACCACCCAGCACGCCCAACACGTTTGCGACCAGCATAAACGCTTACGCATCAACACTCATTTCCAGTTTCATGATGACTAATGCCTCTTTGTTACACAGCCATTGCCACTTTTGGTGTACACAGGGGAAAAAAGCAATGAACAAGCAATGTGACCTCTAAGAAAAGTTTCGTTTGTGTTCAAGCTAATCGTCAGCCTGTAACCCAAACGCCTCCGCAATACATCGTATACAGCATACCAGAAGTGAACTCATTTAGGATGATGATAAACTATTGGAAGCAAACGCCTGAACAAGCAAAAAGATAGACCACCTTTGACTTCCAAGGAACACGGTCAATGAGGTGCTGTAGGGATTTCAGCCAAGAACACGGCTGCCCTAAAAGATGAGCGAATGCACGCGGTAGCACCGCATTCGAGGATAACAATAAATTACTACGTCACCCGTGGTGTTGAACTCGGGAGCTGAAAATAAAAAGGAACAGAAATTGTTAATTGTGAAATGAACACTACTCGTTATTCACGCATTTAGCAGGGCCCAATAACAACAATTGAAAAGTGGTGTGTCTGCCCTAACAGCAAAATATCGTGCAAAAGCGGCAACGTTTCGTGCAAAGTGGCAATGCATAATGTTGTTGTGCTACCTAGTGGGCATGTAACACTTTACAATGCTTCACAGTACGCACGCAGTATTCCGGGGCTCGAATTGGTTTATTATAAAGCGCTGCTCGATACACCACTGCGGGTATGTGCTGGCCCCACTTTGTGTATGTAGCGCATTCTTATATCTGCGCATGCCCTACCCTCGACCCCAGCGCACTGAACTCCACCAAGCCGCCATTCTCTCAGAGCCAAGTAAACAAACCGGCTGCTGCCGCTTGGGAGGTTTGTGCAGTCTTGTTTCTACGCTGTAAGAGGGGGCCGACATCTTTTAGATGCGGAGCATCTCGTGCTCGGGGGGATGTCACTTGTCCGTGCCCCATCCGCAGTGGTTCTGATGATGATTGTGGCAGGATGCCCTTAGGGATCGGCCAACCGAAAAACCATCACGAGATAGCTTTGTGTTTACCCACCGCCGTCATCTTCCCGTAGAGGAACCGCTGAAGAAGAAGAAGGAGAAGACAAAGCTGTGAAGAGGAGAACGTGTACGTTGCTCTGAGCCGGTGCACCAACGTCAACAACCTTTACCTCGCCAACGCTGACGGAGACTACCGATTCTACCAAAGAGATGACAACATCGACAAAAACATGATGGACGAGTTTCGGCGCCTCGAGAACCACCCCCTACTCACCGTCACACAAAAGTACTTGCGTGCCTTTGCCACCGGTGTGGACCCGGACGCGGAATTCCCTCTGGAGCTACTAAACACCAGATCACTCAACATAACGGCAACACAATGGAACCACACGGAGCCCCCATGATGCTTCGCATCCTCATCAGGGTTCCCCACGGGAAGATGGTGTAATTTTTTTCTTCTTCGCATCGCTGCGCGTTGTCTGTCATCAAGCGAAGCGGCATATTGTCCGCGCAGGCTGCCATCGCCAGCGGTCGCCGTTTAGATACGCCGGACACGTGTGCTGCCATCGGATTCAAAAACCGCCGTTTGAAGAATATATGCAGCGTGGGCGTATTTCTATCCATGTCACAGTGGGCACACTACTTCAGCAGGCCATACTTCGCGCGTCGCACCACTTTCATACCGACGCGAAATGGAAATTTTGACTACCAAGCGCGGCACTTCAGCACACGACGCACGCTCCGAACGAACGCCCGAGTGTCAAGACAGCGGGGAGTGTTCGCTTGGCCTTGTCCTGACGGGCTAGTTTGTGTAAACGGCCGCTAGGCGGACTGGTACTTGAAAGAGGAGGATTATGTCGGATATGTGCAGGAGTTCAGGAGCTTAGGCGTAGTGTTACTCTTTAAGGTGTTACGGCGTCAACCGTTACACGCAGGTTGATTTACAATAAGCTCAATGAGTGCTTTCAGCGCGAAAGCCTATTCGGCTACATCTGCCAGTTTCGCGCGAATTTCGTAAACCCCGTTTCGCGAAGCCTGTTTTGTGGAGCCTCACTTATGAAGCCTGCTTCAAGAAGCTTCTTTCATGAAGCCACACGTGTTTCCAGCTTATAACCTGCTGAGGCAAGCGTCGATGCTTAGCCGAAAAAGGGGGTGACGCAGGAAATGCAACGATCTGACGTAATATCACCCTTTGAGGTCAAACGTCGCCAACACCCCGCCTCCCGAACCCGGCTTCCTAATGTTTTACGTCTCTCTCGTACACGGAACTCGACTGGGAAAGCGTATGACGTTGATTCGCATGTTGTGAAGCTCAGCTTGAAGAGCCAAGTTAAGCCTAAACATGGGACGTGAGGCCCAACGTCAGGCTTTCAGGTCTGAAGTCCTCAACAAATATTTATTGAAAAAAAGTACTCATTGCATATCCAGCTGCGGGTGCCTGTTGACGGCATAAGATCTCAAAAGCAAGGGATTAGGCTTAAGTGGTGAATACCCAGCCGTTGGTGCAATCAGTCTAGCAGAGAGATAAATACCCCGAATGAAACTTAAAGATGTCCTGAAAGGCTTTTCGAGCCCACCAAATGAACAAGCGCTATCGTAAGGTTGGGTGGTCAACGTCATCTGTGTCAAGTATAACTTTTTACGTTCAGTGGAAAGCTCACACTTTTGTGGCAACGTTTGTTGCCGCGTTCCCACCCTTTCCTGTGTGTTTGGGCTCCGTCATACCTACCCACGTGCGTCATCGATTCTCCCATGTGGATCACGAAGCATAAATCCTGCTATTGAACGGCTTTTTATCGCACTTCCGGTAAGGATAAGCGTCGTCTGCTCAGCGTCGACGGGTCGCGACGGCACATTTGGTTATTTAGCGCTTCCTGCAGCAACCTTAACGCTATCGTGTTCGTCTATATTTATCTTTTTTGCTCTATTACCACGCTCCTCGTTTAGGCGCTTTCGCTGGGCCGACACGACGGCGACGTTGACTTGCGAGTTGGCAGACCGCCATGCCACATGACGCCGCCGGCGACACGGCCACGTCGATTGATCGAAAGTCCGCGTGGTGTGACTGACTCGCTGACCGAGCCCGCCGACAATACCGACAGGCCGAACGGTTGTCGAGAATCGATCCAGAAGCAAAAACTGCGCCCCGACAACATTAGTGCCGGAATGAATGCGACTATGTTCTGTTAGTTCCTAGAGTGTGTAAGCAAGGTCCATGGCGCCCATACAAACTCAACACTAGCGCTAATGCAATTCGTATTTCGGCTTACAACGCTTCGGCCGTTCGCTTCAGCGACAGTTGGTTTCGCGGAGTTGCAAGTTGCAAACTTCATATTCGTGTGCGACAAGCAACGCTTGTAGACGAAATAGGCTCAGTTAAAAGCAGAAGAGAATTTGCAGAAGGTTTATGAGGTAATAAAGAATCAACATCGACCAAAGTTCAGAGTAAAGCGTGCAACAAAAATACGGCAAGCCCTATTCCCGCAGGGCGATATCGCACTCGCAGCCGGGCACACATTTGCAATCCCTTTTCTCCCGCAAACAGTGATTTTGCTGGAGATCAGCTATGGTGGGGGCTTCCTGGAACCTTACTGCGCAACTGTTATTGAAGAAATGTTCGTTAATCATCCAGGAATTCTTAAAATAAGGTAGCAAACATTGATGTGACACAAAGTGCGGCCCTCTGTCTAGTAAACAGGTTATTTCCCGACAAACTGCAGCTTTTTCGTGGCGCCGTGGATTAAAGCCTCGATCGTGCTCCCTCCATCAGAGTCGAGGGTTCAAATCCCAACAAGGTCTTGTTTTTTTTGTATTCTTGTGCTTTCTTTTAAGTGGCACGGTTTCCTAATCGTATTCCTGAATCCAAAACAAAACTGTTTCGTTGAACTGTGGGACTAAACGTCAATACACCGTTGAAGTCATAGGCGCGATTTCTTCAAATTTAACTCCTTCTTTGTGTATATAAAAAGGCAATTGTTCTTTCAGAGAAAGAAATTCCGATGGGTGTGTTCTGCAAAATCGCCATGTCTTTATACATAGTAAACATCGTTTCCTACATTCCATTTAAACAAGACAAGGTAGGCTTGAAGGGAGCGGGAGGGGAGAACTACAGGGCAGCTTTTGGCAACCAAACCCTCCACATATCGCAACTGGCAGCACTGAGGACGCGAAAAAAATGGACGAACAGCCGTTATAGAGAGAAAAGGGCCTCAAGGCCATCAGGGGAAAACGCCAGGGTGGAATAACTGCTTTGTGCAATCATATGCACAGCCGAACAACGAGGCAGCCGCGCACGGCCCCAAAACTCACACTTCCGAGACCGCTCGTAATATCGGTTACGGTGTATTTGTCTATAGTTTATGAACGGAGGGTCACGTATAGTTTCCCAAAAAGTGCGGGTATATAAATGTTTAGGACCGATTGCAGTACCGGAATGGAATACTACCGCCTGTGTACGCACGTGCATGGAGTCACCACAACACGACCAAGCTCGGCATTCGCGCAAACGAGCGGTCAATTAAGCAATATATAATCTGAAGTCGGTTCGGAACGCATGTACGTTCTCACTCTAACAAATTTTGAGGCGATTCATTAGTCATTCGGTCACATATTTTAGACTATCACATATACAACGACATGTCGCCGAGAACGCGTTCTCGGGTCGTTCTCTGTTCGTTATCTTTCGGCGTGGTGTGGAAGCGTTAAAGTCCCGCCCCATTCCTTCCGTCAGCTTTTCCAACCGTGAGCGGAGGGCAGGATTCGTGACCAGAATGATAGAAAAACGGTGCGAATGGAACGCGGGAAGCCAGACGGCCCCGTCCCAGAGCGATGCTGCCCCGCAGAATATCGCAGTAGAAGACGCCCGCAACCGGATGTTCTTGCAAACGTCACTGAGAAGCAATGCATTATGGGCAGTCACGCTAGCGCATGGCAAGGAGATGTACGAAGCAAGGCAGAAACGCAGTGCTGACGAAAATGCGATGTTTGATGTGCAACAACACTAATACTCATCCCTTTAACTAAATTCTTGAGGGAGGTATTACTAGAACATAGATTTACCTGACTGTAAAACCTATGTACCGGCAAAACCTCTTTCTGGGCAGATTTACCCGAAGCGAACTATTAGACAACGCTTTATAATCTTGGTGTTCATGGGTATGCACCAAGCAATCAATTCTCCATTCAATCAATTACTTTGAGCGGGTGCACTACGAAGGTCAACCATAAAGAAATCTGTGCCCGTACTCTCAGGCCTATGTGTGTGCACCCCAAAAGCCTAACAAAGTTTTACATGCCCACACGGTAGCACATGCCCGCTGTGGGGTGCGTCTATGCTTTTTAAGCAGGAATGTGTGCTGCTGTAGCGCGATATTTCGTGGGGGGAGGGGGCCCCATACCGTTTCCAACTTTCTTTTTCGTATTGGTACTGGTAGATGCAGTTATACCTCAAAGTGTTACGTTAGGTCTAACTTTCGGTAGTTCCAGTATATCGTTACCGTGCTTATGTTACCGTATACGGTCACTGTGGGAGTCTACTGCGCATGTGCGACAGTACCCGTGAACAGTAACTTACCGGCACAGGTGTTACCGTCAACACCGAGCTCCTTGCGTCGGCAGTGTCCTTTCGCGTCCGTATTACAGCTAATGCACTGCGCTCGGCGCTTCATGTTCGGCGCTTCATAAAGGTAATCCTATAGTTGATGTTGTCTATTATGTTATTATTGCTAAATGATGCTTAGAAGTACGACAAACGACGATTTTCCTCAGATGGGCGAGCAAAATGGCCGCCCTAGTCGTCCTAAGCCTCGTCCGGCCCAAATGGTTTAAATGCATTTATGAACTCGGAAAGCGCTCTTTCACCTTGAAAATCGTACTGGGCAAGGCAGTGTAAGCTATTGCGTAATCATTACAACATATTTTACTCATTTTATGCTGAAATATCTAACGTGGGCGTGAATGCTGCTTAACGTTATTTAGTGTCAATTGTGCCCACTTTATGGCGGCATTAACATCATGTTTTCTTTTTTTAAGCTGTAGGGAATATATCTACGAGTATGCCAAAAGAAAATTATTGTATTGCGAGTGCCTAATTTAAAATTCAGAATTCTAAACTCCGAAATTCTAGCCATTTCAAGCATAAGCAAGCAGTTCTGGGCCACAAAGTTTTGTGTCATTTGCTTTCAGACATTCTTCGGAAATCTTTACTTGCATTGCGGCAGTCGGTAAGCCGGAATACGGAAATCGGAAACGGAGTGCTCAAACAAGGCCGTTTTTTTTTTTCATCGGTAAACGAAAACACCTGTTTCTGGTAATGCGTTAAACGATAACGTAAACACGGTAACGGTATGCTAAAACTCTCTATTGAATGCCTAAGCGCCAACGTTAGGTAACGCTAACGTGAAGCTGACGATAGTGTGTCGGACTGCGTGCATTATTTTGTGACGTTAACCATCACATTTCACACTCTGATGACTGATAAGCTGGAAAATACGCAGCCTTTACGAATAAGGCTTCGTAAATAAGGCTTCATCAAGCAGGCTGCACAAATTTCCTGGGAAACTAACTGAGGCAGGCTGACAAAGAGCTTTCGCACTAAGAGTAGCCCGCCCGCTATGTTCTCCTTTCTCCTCCCTTGCACAACATAGCGAGCAAGCATTCCCAAACTGCGTTCTAGTTGGGGAATGCTTGAACGGTGAAGGTTGCTCTGCAACACGCGCTCTCCCCGCCTCCCGACTTCTTTTCGACTGAGTCTCGTGGACCTAAGGCACGCTTCATATAGCTTGCAGCCACCCCCCCCCCCCCTCCCCGTCCGCATTCAGCGTCCGACTGCAGCTCGCGGTGCTTTGCAAGCCAATGTCTTTTTTAACGCTTGTTCGCACTGAAAGCGGACTTATTGCATTTCAGGGAGAACAGTGCGAATGAAGCCGAAGGACAAAGTGCGTCCAATGGATCGGGCTACCAGTAACATCTTATGAATTGGTTTAGGAGAGCAGATCAGATCAATGCCTGAATGACTTCTGCCAGAACGTGTCCCACTTGCAAGGATTTACGACGCCACGGCCAGAAATTTCACGCCCTGGAGTTTAGATTTTCCATAAGGTGGTAACATGTGAGCCTTCAGTTATTGCCTTACATCTAAAAAACAGAAGCCGCGGGTTCGTTTAGAACAATCTTGACGGGTCATTACTCGAATAACAAGTTATTCTCACTTCACGTCCTTGAGATTGAATTCACGAGAACGCTAAAGCACAGGTCTTTCAAATGCGGTTATGGCTTTGGTGGGTGACCGCCATTAGGAGACCCAAGATTCTGTGACGCCCCCATAGAGTCCCCATTGATTCGCATACTTCCTTCGATATCTCGGTTATTCGGTTCAACTTTGCGATTAAATTTGTATAATTATTATTCGGAGAGGAACTGATTTTTTATCTATAGGCCCTTCAAGCATAACGAACGTGATGACACTTTAGCGCTGTGCCAGTGGCGAGGCTATTGTGTGTGGTGCTAACATTACAGTCAACGTCGCAGACGAGAGGGCAACGATGTGCGGTCACGTACGTTCGGGCAGGTTCAACCAGGGCCATTCCCTCTTGGCGCCCTCGGGGGAGGCGGAGTCGTTGGCCCCGCTGCCGCTGTGCCTGCGCAGACCCTGTCGTCCTTGAGCCTTGGCCCAGCGTATCTTTCCACCGAACATCATTCCGAGAATAACCACGACGAAGACCAGCACCACGCCCCCCACGCAGATGCCGGCCGTCAGACACTGCCGCCAGCGGCCCTCACCACCTCCGTCCACGAACGCAGGCTCCGGCCTGGCCGAGCGACACAAAGGAGGATGAGGAATTCACGTATCAACGCGCAATCTGTTGTCAAAGCAGGTGTACACCTTTCGCATTGTGAATATTCTAAAAATTCAAATTTAAATTGTGGGGTTTAACGCGCCGAAACCAAGCCTTTTGTCGCTTTTCGCCTACATCTAAAAGTGGCACTGTAGCCAGGATCGGACACGCCTCCTTGGGCTCAGCAGTACAACGCCTTAGCCACTGAGCCGCCGCGGCAGGTCAAGAGGAAAGCATTAGACGTCTCACCAGATGCGACAAGTGGCCGTAGTTGACGTCGGCGACAACACAAATTGTACCAAAATGGCCGCCGCTGTAGATATAATACATAAAGATTCATTTCGTTTCGTGTGAGATTTGAACTTGGGCCGCCCGAGCAGCAGCCAGGTAAGCTAACCACTGCACTAACCCGACATTCTGCCAGAATGGAACCGGAATTAGCCTTAATCGACCAGGTTTAGGGGAAATCCCCAACGTGGAGTAAGTTTCTACGAAGGAAGGTTTGTTTCCAGCCGTGCGGCTACAGAGGAAAGCTGTACAGCTTTCTCAGAAACTTCGCAGTTGAAGAAAAATTCGTCCCGGTCCAGGATTCCAACCCGGGAACACCGCTTAACCGGAGCCGTCGCTCTACGTACTGATCTAACCAGGAGGCTAGCAGTTTGCAGCGCAAGAGCGAATTGATCAACTCGAAGTGATGGACAGGTGTTCAGTCTGCCTGTCGGAGTAATCTGCGTCGGAAGACGACGAACCGAAACCGAAAATAGAGACGCAAACAAGATGCGGTAATCATAGTTTCATACTAATATATACTAGAGGGAAATCTGGCGATGCAATCGCGGTCTGTCGTGGACGCCGCCATTGCAGCTAGCGACGTTCCTCGCCTACTTGGCTTGGCTAGCTACAACACTTGTTTATGTTTCGAAGCCAAAATCAACAAAAAGGGTTAACATCTTTTTCTTCTTCATATTGCATGAAGCTTCTAAAAATGCTTGACAAATCTCTTTGGAGCTTCAATTTTGTAACATCAAAGCAAATTTCACTCATCTTGTACTGTTTTTTTTTTTTTTTGTGGCCAGAGCCAACTTTCCAGCCTGTTCATGAGCCATGCCAAGGACAAGTGGAACGTGCCTGCCCGGTACATGACGCAACGCTCGCCGAAGCGCGGCTCCCGTAGACAGTGTCGCCAGATTTCCCTCTAGTATATATTAGTATTTAACCTTATGGCAGCAATGGAGATATCCGTGAAAGTAGCTGTCTTTCGTCTTCAAATCACGTAAGCAGTCTTAAGTGCCCGAGGAATTTTTCACCACAGGTGTGCATCTTAGGAATTGCGAACACACCAAACGACGTGCTAAAGGCACTCCAAGAGCGCCTTCTAGTGATAGCGCCTGGATTGAGACCAGAAGCAGGTGAGCTTGCGCGACCGCGTAAACCTAATTACTGTCTCTTCTCTCGCTTTGCCCCTAATCTTGGCTTCAGCACGTGACTTTACAATCAGAAGCGCTGTCCGTGGTACCCGGCCGGGATACAAAAGCGGAAATCAATCGGCACAGCCCTCTGTTTCCACATTTTAAAGCGAAATCTTTTTTAGTGGGACAGATGGCATCCTGTCAGAAAACTAATCTATTTGTTCACCTACCGGTTGGTCGACCGAAAAACTCTGATCAGATCTCAGGACACACGACGCGTGCATGAAACTACCTTCCATTGTGTCAACACAACTTGAAAAGCGAGAAAATGTAATTGTTCTAGATAACACAATACACACATCGATCACGAGAAAGGAGCACGATAATTTACCTTTATCTCATACACCACACATCGGTACACATTCAGATCCTTCGTACGTGCGTTTACGTAATGCACGAAAAATCGTTGCTTCGACGCGTTCATCGTTTTCGATTTGGGTTTTGAAGGTTTGGCTATCGATTGGACGCACTTTCAGCGAAGGATAGCTTAGCAGAGTTTGGGTTTGGGCTACATGTCGTAACGGTACTCCAGGACGTAGTGCAGCGACAAAAACAGACAAGGACAGAAGGCGGCGACGGGCACAAGCGCTATGATAAGGACCTAAATACAACATGCAACTTGGTTCAGTTTAAAATAACTAGCATTTGATAACTCACTAGCTCCCTTCCACCCACGAAAGACGTTTTTTTTTTAACAGGAGAAACACGAGAAACATTCATAAACCTGTAATTTTTGCGCTACCTTGACGTTATGTGTGCACCACTGACGCAGTATATGCCAGCACCATAACATTTGTCAGTGTTGTTTTACGAGCACATCGAGGGATACGATCAAACAAAAGCTCAGGCTCCACTACAATAGCCCAGCCATTTTTTTCGCGGTGGCTTTGGTAGACACCCCCCTATCACACAAACGCGATTTTGTGACGTCGTGTAGATCTCGCAAAAATAGTGACTGGGGCCCGCCACTGTCATCAAGTGATGCGATCAATGCTTGTTCCCGTCGCCTCCCTCGGTCTTCATCTGTTTCAGCGCTACACGAAACCATTGTTTCAGCGAAGCTTTCAGCCTCCGCGCTTTTTCCATCTTTCTTTAGGAAGCGGCCGTAAATTTTCTGCTCACGGCAGTTTCGTTGAATCGGCAGTCCTTTCAGGCATTTAGTAACACCATTGCAGTAAACAATTGAGCAAGAAATTCTCCTTGACCACGAAAACTAATAATGACATACTTCGCGAAACACTCAGCAAATTATGTCATTCATATCAAACATTTCTTGCATATAGAGTTACAGCTGCTAGTTTCCATGTCTCTCAAGCCCAGGAGAACAATTTCCTAAACCTGGAAGAACGCCCAACGCAAGAACCCCCATTCAATACTAGAAAAGTTTACTATACTGAACACAGCAAACAATATAGATTAACAGCGCACTGAACACCAAAGCTGCGCATTAGTCGACATGTTTCTATTTCAGAATGCGTCACGGAGTCGTCAATTTTTACAGGTGAAAGAAACCTAAAGGCGTCGCTATAAGCAATGTTTCCCCAGTCTCCCTATAGTAGGCACTGTGGAGAATAAAAATATCACCGCGTTTTGTTACGACTGATCTCGAATCTGAATCACGGTGTTAAACAGCTGTAATTCAGGAATGCGTCAATCGAGTACACCAATAAATATTTTCATGCGAGAAGAGTTTAACTGCGGCCTGTATAATAAAATTTATCCTCAGCGTGTCTACGCCATAAATCTCAAAATAAACCACTCCTGTGCTAACTTCGACCAATTATCGCCGCTAACTTTTTGATCTCATCTGCCTACCTAACTTTCGTAACTAAATTATGTTGCTTTTAATCCTCTGGCCAAACGTAATAATGAAGGAATCTTTTTTTAGCAGCCGACATTCCAGACCTGTTACCTATGTTGACGTTCGAGTCCCACGCAGTCTTGTTTTGACATTTTCTGACTTTCAAGCCGTTTCTGAATTTTCCAGTTCGCATTTTGTGAAGCAGAACCAACTCAGTGAGGAATACTTTCAATTTGGGCTCTGCAATCAAAGCCAGTTTTGGGCGCACGTTTACGAATCTTTCCGCGCTAAAGTTAGCGTGTGCGGTCAATCTAGGATTGGCTGGCACAAGGGATTAGTTGGTTCCCCATCAGATAATCCAGCAGTTGCTTACAAGCTGCTCTCATCCTATCTTACGTACAAACTCTGAAACTCCGCACTGCGTCTTAACACGCGCGAAACCACGTGAGTGTGGGCGTTATTTTGCAACCATCACTAAAGCCAAAGCAAAGGCGAAGCGAGAAATGGAGACAACAATTACACTTGGTTTCCCAGAACCAAGAAGCACGACAAAAGCGGGGATGAACTCCCCTGCCCGCAACACTAAAACATGCCTAAACAGATACCAATATCAATATACAAAAATGACAACAATTATCCTTTTTGTCACTGCATTTAGCTTTCTTGCGAGCAGCATTTGCGCTGCTGTTTGCCATTTATCGGTAAAGGTCCGTTCACACTTGCGACGAAAGCGACGAGAATTCTTTCGCACTACGAAAATTGGTCCCGACCATTTGACATAAACGATCGTCGCGCGACGAAGCGACAAAATCCCCTTCGCTTTCGCTCGCTGTCGTCGCAAGTGTGAACGGACCTTGACGCACAGACCCTCCTTAGATCCGTTCTAACTAGGAAGATATATGCGTTTAATCCGCGGAAATATGGATTTTTTGAGCGCCACAGGAGGGATACGTGAGTAAGAGCGACCAAGTTAAACGTAGCCAAATTACACGAAAGTTATAAACGGTAGAAATTTGACGTTGGTATGGTATGCAGGGCTAATCGGCCGCGTATAAGACAGTTTAGGCTGTAGTGACATTAATTTGTTGTATATTTTTAAATGGAATAGATGGCTTTGCTAAAGAGTAGACCATCTGGAGCAAGCCGCCTTGCCAAAGAGCAACAACGTGTGGGGCTTCTGCCATCGTCGCTGCTGGTGACCTTTTGTGGCTAACCACATTCTAAGCCTAGAAGCCCAGGCGAGAATGTGTTTTTCACTGTCCCTGTTGGCTTCACACATAGGAGGCTTTAGGTCTACTAAAATGTCGGTCATACAAGGCGAGACTCACATGAACTGCCTGTCGGCGTCGTTCGCTCCAGCTTCCGCCGATGGCGCTCCCTGGGTGCCCAGCCCAGCGACTCCTGCCAGACGGCTGCCGAGCTTTCCCAGGAAGGTACGCTTCCTGCAAATACCACAGTAAGTCACTCGTGCTTCATGGCTGCCCTTGGAGTCATTCTTTTAAAAATTGAACCGAACATTCCTCACTGGATCACCAGTCGCACAGCCTACCAGGTTCCCGTCCATTCCCGCTTGTTGCGAAAATTGATAACATAAACCTAGTTTTACTAGTTGGGCCGGCGCGTAGTATGAAGAGACAGCTGCAAGATTAACAAACTATAGCCTAGGGACGTCGCTGAATGTTGAATCGCTAGACCTATACAGGCCCCTGGCATCATCCCAACCCAGCATCAATACCGATCGGCGAGGGCACTCCATCGATCCATTAATTCGTTGCACCCGTATGTTAGGGCAATCATCTGTTAGCGACTACGTGCGTAAGATCACGGTGCTATATTTTGTAACGCGACTTTCATGGCGGAAACGTCACAGATAAACGAAATCACATTTAAAAATTAAAATATGCTCCTACCACGCTGGCAGAAAGCCCATCAAGTAAAGGTATGGGCACCTTTGCCTCAAATGACGTGCGACTTCTGAAAGACAATCGGTGGCGAAAACGAGAAATGTGAGAGCAGCCCTAAGGCAGCGCCCCATGTAGCGGAAAGCGGTGGGTTGCTGGTCCGACGGCGTTCCGCTAACGTTCCTCGCTTGTGTGGTCTGGCCGGTTATGTAGTTAGAAACAGCAATCCTTTTGGTCCTCAAAAAGCCCATAGCCTGAAGATTAGACGATGCACATGCTTTCTTAAAATCTGTTGGCACTGCTAAAGCACATATCAAGATAACAACTCTAGAAAGCGAACAACAGCAGCAGCTTAACAACGTAGACAAAATACTCATTAGCAATGTAATCAGCCAGCCACTTGCATGTCTTATATTCGTATTTTCTGTGTTAATGGCTCAACCATACCACCAGTACCTTACTATCGACGTGCGACATTTTGTTTAGACGAAGCTGCCCCTGACCTTCAGCACAGAACTGTACATTGTTTGGTGCACAAACTTGTGACGACTAGATAATTTTTTTAGAAGTGACAACTGGGCTAGTTGGCATTCCACTTGGAACATCTTGATGGTTATGAAAAGGAAGATGACAAACCACAGCGCTGTGGCTTGTCATCTCCTTTCTTAGTGTCCAAGTTTAAGTGTGCCACCATCAGGATGCTCCAAATAAATTTTCAAGATGCGCGTATGACATTACGCTGGATAGTATCTGGTTTTGTAGTCCCATAACCGGTGACTAGCGGTGTGACAAGCACATTAACGAAGATTACCATAAGGACTCCAGTTAAGAGGACCGAGGCATTAGTTAGGTTAGAAGTATAATGAAGATTCCTGAGAAACGTGCCACGAAGAAACCAACATGGGGGAACAGAAGTTTGATGACGATATACCTAGACCAAGACCGGGCAGAACAAGGTAACGAAAAAAAATACCAGCCAGGAAGTGGTGCTGTGAGGTGTGACGAAGGGTGAAGTGGGCTGGTTAATTGTATGATTATCCTGATGAAGCATTCATTCGTCAAATTGAACGGCAATGTAAGAGGACGTTGGTGAGCAGGGCTATACCGTCGCAACGAGGTTAACGACTATTCCTCGGAGAATATATCAACATTCCAATACAAATTCTAGGGTGAAGGCGTGGAGGAGGATCTTAGGGTGTCCTTGCGCGATCAGTTGGCCCCAAAAAAAAACAAGGATAAAGAACCTTATGACATAGCTTAGAAACTGTTTGACCAACACACATCAAATGGCTCCGTAAAAGCCCAGTACGACCCATTTGTTCGCCCACTTCAGTTAGTCATAATGTGTGCTTACATGCTCTAATTTTTCATTAACGGTATTACGCGTGATAAACTGAGGAAACTAAAGCTTCGCACGGTCATTCATTCATTATTGAATACCAGTATAACAAAGTGTCAGATCCAACTATGTCAAAGCATAATGATAACACTTAGTATTAGTAAAGGCAGCGCGACTATCTGGGTACTTATACCAGGTAAGCATAGAAGGTAATAGAAAATTTCCGGAAGAGACACGCGCGCAAGAAATATCACATCGCGGGAAATAAAACTTCGCAAGGAATAGGCTGCTTCTAATCTTACGGCAGCCGGGACTGAATAATATTACCGCCCAACGTAACCCAACATAACCTAACGTAACCTAACTAATTATACCAGAATCGTTCTACCCTACCGAACGTACCGTAACGTAACGTAACCAGACTAATTATACCCGAATCGCTCTACCCTACCGAACGTACCGTAACCTAACGTAACCTAACTAATTATACCCGAATCGTTCTACCCTACCGAACGTACCGTAACCAAACTAACGTAACCTAACTAATTATACCCGAATCGTTCTACCCTACCGAACGTACCGTAACCTAACGTAACCTAACTAATTATACCCGAATCGTTCTACCCTACCGAACGTACCGTAACCAAACTAACGTAACCTAACTAATTATACCCGAATCTTTCTACCCTGCCGAACGTACCGTAACCTAACATAACCTAACTAATTATACCCGAATCGTTCTACCCTACCGATCGTACCATAACCTAACGTAACCTAACTAATTATACCCGAATCTTTCTACCCTACCAAACGTACCGTAACCTAACATAACCTAACTAATTATACCCGAATCGTTCTACCCTACCGATCGTACCATAACCTAACGTAACCTAACTAATTATACCCGAATCGTTCTACCCTACCGAACGTATCACAACCTAACGTAACCTAACTAATTATACCCGAATCGTTCTACCCTACCGATCGTACCATAACCTAACGTAACCTAATTATACCCGGATCGTTCTACCCTACCGAACGTACCGTAACGTAACCTAACTAATTATACCCGGATCTTTCTACCCTACCGAACGTACCGTAACCTAACGTAACCTAACTAATTATACCCGAATCTTTCTACCCTACCGAACGTACCGTAACCTAACATAACCTAACTAATTATACCCGAATCGTTCTACCCTACCGATCGTACCATAACCTAACGTAACCTAACTAATTATACCCGAATCGTTCTACCCTACCGAACGTATCACAACCTAACGTAACCTAACTAATTATACCCGAATCGTTCTACCCTACCGATCGTACCATAACCTAACGTAACCTAACTAATTATACTCGAATCGTTCTACCCTACCGAACGTATCACAACCTAACGTAACCTAACTAATTATACCCCAATTTTTCTACCCTACCGCACGTATCATAACCTACCCAAGCGCAGCCCAACTGCAACGAACCTAACCCCACCCAGCCCAACGGCACACCTAATCCAACCTATACTGTGCTGTGTGTCATCGTGTGTGTCATGCTGTGTGTCGATCGCTTGATATGGTAATAACCATAATGAAAAAATGCATGAGCAAAATCACAACGAGAAAAATTCTCAAAAATTCCGAAAGTTACAAAAAATAAATTTCCCCCGTGCTGGGCTCGAACCCGGGCCTCCTCGTTGAGGGGTAGGGGGTTTTACCACAGCGCAAGAACAACAGCTGTAGGAAGTAAGTACTTTTAGGGGAATATGTTTCGTAGAACGTCCGGGTGGTGTGCTCTAGCCAATGAGAGGCGACTGCCGTGAGAAATTTATGAGAGTAATTCTCCCGGTAGCCCGGATAATACACTACCAAGAAATATCACAACGGGAAGATCAGCGTGCATGGAGGAAGTAGACAACGCAGCCTTTATTGCGCCGACGCGGCATAAAATGCATTAAAACAAAAGCTAGCGTTAACTTCCCCCGTTTCTCTATCTCGAAAAACGAGAAAAGCCTAACCCGTGGTAAGCAACGGCGACGTACAAGAGACGCAATAGCTTGAAAGCCATTAACATACCCATAAGTTACAATACTGTTTGCATGCGAGCCACACCCTGGCAGTATCTGTATGCGTTAAGAGCTCGCGCATGAACCATACAACGGAAATTCTTTCAGAACCTACGCCTCCCATAAACGTTACCTGTTCGCAGGAGTATTTGTTTTCGCTATGTTCGTTCAAGCTGCGGAATTTTCTGCTTACACCTTTGTCCCTTCTAAAAGGGTTATAGAAATGGCAGTGCCTATTCTGCCGGCGCCGGCAGAATAATTTTCCTAGAAATTCTACCGGCTGTCACCACCCATTGGCTGCCCGAAGGCTGATGTCACGTGCCGGAAAAATAAGGAAATTGGTATTTTGCCGGCGTCGGCTGAATGATTTTTTTTTTTCAAATTTTTTTTCCGGTAGTAGAATTTCGGACAGTAGAACCTAAAGTAGCGTAACCAAACCAGCTTCATTTTATTAACCTAATGTAACCTAACCTATCATGACGTAAGCTAACTCAAACCAAACGTAACCACACCTAACTCGACTCGACTAAAGTGAACGCGAACTATCCTTTGCGCAAAGTCCCTTGAAACCAAATTCTTCGGTTTCAAAACGGGTACGAAACCACATCGCCACGGGAGCAGCCGAAAGGGTGCGTTCTTTCGCAGCATTTCTCTCATAACTGCTCCATGCTAACCAACCACTGGCTACTGCCGGTAGAATTTCGGAAAATGTATACTGCCGGTGCCAGTAGGATAGACACTACGTGTAGAATTGGAGTCAACTCACCGCGTTGCCTCGGACGAGCCCGGGATGGTCCCGCTCGAACTGCAACTGGCGACGGAGGCGCTCCTCTGCGTGGACATGCCGGAGGTGGTGGCGGCCCGACCGGGCAAGGCGGCGACCAGCTGGAGCGGCGGCGGTGGTTTCTCGCCGGTGGCCGGACCCGGGGTTGGAACGCTGCGCCCACGCGACAGGCCACCTCGCGCGCTGCCGGACAGCCCGAACTTCGTCGTCTTCCACCAGGTGTAATCGCTCCTAGCGCCGACGACGGCATTCGGTAGAGTAGTTGCATTAATGCAGATGTGCCACAAATAAAGCGATTGTTTCTATGTCTCACTTGTGGCGGTTTCGGGAAAAAAACGCACAGCAGGAAAGCAATGGGTTTCTCGCAATGTGCGAAAGAATGGGTTCCCACAAAGGTCGCTTGATCATGATGATGATGATGGGGGTGATAAAACGCGAAGCTTTCTCCAATGTCGGAAAAACTCTCTGCAGGAAAGCCGACTATAAGCAATGGGTTTTTACACATAGCGCATGATGATGATGATTATGATTGTGGTGGCGGTGGCGGTCATAGAGTTTCATACTAATATCTACTAGAGGGAAATCTGGCGCTGCATTCGCGGGCCACCGTAGGCAGCGCCATTGCAGCTAGCGACATTCCTCGCCTCCTTGGCTTGGTCAGCCACATGGCTTCTTTTTCGTCTTGGAACCAAAAAGGGTAACATTGTTTTTTTGTTCATCTCGCATGAAGCTTCTAAATAATCCGTGACAAATAAATCCTTCTGGAGCTTTAATTTTATAATAATAAAACAAATTCTATTAATGTGCGACAGTATAATTGTTGCATTTTTACAGCCAAAGCCAACTTTTGAGCCTGTTCATGAGCCATGCCAAGGACAAGTGGAACGTGCCTGCCCGGTACATGACGGCACACTCGCTGAAGCTCGGCTCCCCTAGACGGTGGCGCCAGATTTCCCTCTAGTGTATAGTATGAAACTCTATGGTGGTGGTGGTGGCGGCGTATGATGATGATTATGATGATGACGATGATGAAACGGAAAGCTTTGTTTGATGCAAATGCAAAGTCCACATTCCAGCCAAAGTCCAAACCAGCGACAACGCTGAGCTGAGCGAACAGCTCATTCAGATGACGCATTCACAAACTAATAGACTGAAAATCATAACATCGGTTTCGGTTACCTCAGCGTTGTCGTACATCTGGACTTTGGCTGATTGGATTACGGACTTTGCATTTTTATCGGAGACACCTTCACGTTTCAACCATGTTTCTTGCGGAAAGGGGCGTTTATTTGAAGAAGTAGTATCAGTGGTAGTAGTTTTCGACGCTAAGGGTCGCAATTTCTTTGTTCAAGGCCAGAGTACTTAGAAATATCTCTGCAAACGTTATGGTGCCACCAAGGCAGATTGAACTTCGCAATGTGACAATAATCGGTCGCGCAACATGTTTTCATTTGGGTAGTATTCCGTTCCCCTGTGGGTACAAGTTAAAGGACTGATGATGATGATATTGTGGTGGCGGTGGTTATGATGATGATGATGATGATGATGATTAGACACCCTCCCTTGTATCGGGACGTCGGTTGTCACCAACCGACTTGCCTGTGTTATTCTACTTATTAATAGCCCTACCCTAAATTAACCTAATGGGTTTGCCCCCTCCCGCCCCGGTTTTAAACTCCCATCGCTCCCCCTCCTTCCTGCCCTTGCACAGTGGTTTACCCCCGCTTCCCCCCCTTTTTTTCTGTATTACCTGGCGCCACCTACTGTTTTTTTTTTTTAAGAACACCGCTGTTTTCTTGGGCAACTGCTAAGGGAAGCCAGCTATTTAGCCTCTGTAGTAGAGTTACGGGTTCTGGAGCGGACGGCCTTGGTTCCAGCCCAAGCTTGTATAGCATCTTTCTTAATTTCTAAATTTTAAAAACGTTTCCTATCACCAACACTGCGCATTGTTTTCTTTAATACCAGTGATTTGTTATCTTTCAGGTAAGTTTAGGTATGGGACGCAGCCTATGACTACATCTAATTAACATTGTATATGGTACGTACAGGTAGTGCCGTGCATGTACCTGCATGCAAACGGAGTGTCGCTACCATTGCACAGTTTAGTATACCGTGGGCAGTGAAAGTAATTGACAAAAACTACCAAAGTACAAAAAGAACATTACGGGCAAAGCCTAATATATAGCACGGCACGCAGTTAAGGCAAAAAAAGCAAAAATAACACCGATGTTTGAGGTAACAAAAAGCGTGGCGCTACTGCTGCCTTCGCTCAGGTACGCGGTCCACCTTTTTCTTGTATTCACAAAATGTTGTCCCGGCTGGATTAGCCGCCAGTTTTATTGGTCACAATAAAACACCAAATATTTACGCAATAAAAAATAAAACACAACGGCCACACAATGTACTAACTTTTATTAGTCGATCGGCCGACGATGTATGCGACACCTGCGGTTACCATTTCAGTATAAGCACCTGATTTCAAGTAGCCAGCCAGGCTTAGTTTATACCCTGACGTCATTTCTGATCATCAATTTTAAAGTGTTCGCAGGTCACCCATAGCTGCAGCCAAGACGCAAAGGCACACGGACGCGGTTTTCCAAACCCTTCACTGCACAGCGCCCCAAACATGACACGTTTGACGTCACTTCGCGAGCTATTCTAATGAGCACCTACTAAAGAGAGAGAGAGAGAGAGAGAGAGAGAGAGAGAGAGAGAGAGAGAGAGAGAGAGAGAGAGAGAGAGAGAGAGAGAGAGAGAGAGAGAGAGAGGGCACCTTCGGACCACACAATGTCCGTCCGCATAGCATTTACAATCGCAAAAAATCACACAGGCACCACGAGGATTCGAGCCTGAGTCTGGTAGACCAGACAGAGTCAGTGTCAGTCGTCTTACCCATTGGGGCTACGACCGTGAGTTAGTACTCGAGAGTCAAACCGCTTACTCCCTCGCCTGTAACGGTGCGGAGTACCTTAGGACCTCCCAATGTCCGCCCGCGTCCATCCGTGCGCACACCGTCATCAAACGAAACTCAAGCGAAATTCGATTTGAGCCGTGAGTTGCAGTTTCATTTAGGGAATAATCAAGGTGTCACGGCTCAAATGGAATGACGGTCGGGGTGCAAATCGGATGTCACTCGGGGCGCAACTTGGATGTCACTTCAAGTTCTCCTACTCCGCACCCTCGCCATCATCCCCGGAGTGGAGATGCTGTCACTTTTTCTTTGGTTCTCGTCTTGTTGTCCTTTACTGAATTGGCGCCTACCCACGGAGGGGGATTGTTTTCCCCTTTTTAGCCCCATATATATTCGCTATTAGTGTAAGCATGGTTTGCTACTCCTGTAATTAGCGGGCTTTAATTACTCCTTCAGACTTCAATACAGTCTATGAAGAAGGCCGCAACGCAATCCCTAGTTACATCTTTTGTTTCCTAAAGCCAAGGTTCGCCTTGTTGGAATCCCCGACCCACTTAATTTCCTTTTCTTTGTTGTTATTCTATTTGCGCTTCAGGCCATTTTGCACAACATATATACGTGACGCCGACAATTGACGGCAAATTTTCGGTAAATGTGCGTTTATTTTTTCGCATTAAATACCTTCGCTACAAGCTTTTCAAACTGCGCTAGGCCTTATTGCGAGACTTTCCCCCGTGCTGTCCTACGTTGCCCAACACAAGCTGCATCCTATCTACTACTGACGTGCTGTCCTCGTCGAAGACGTTCATTTCCAATAGTCTACAGATAACCTCCTAAGTATAAGGGGCTTGTCCCTTAATCCCAATACCGCCACTCTAGAGGCATTGCGTATCCTCCTGTAAAAAGTAAGAGCAAGCGAGTGTTTTCTAAATTTCAAGCATTTATTTCCTTGTTTTTGCATCTCTCGCATAATTTTTTCACCTCAAAATACAGTAAATCACAAGACCGCATTAAACGTCGATGTGTCCGCCATAGCTAGTACTTGTGCATGACACGTAGATAATTGTATTTGAACACGCCATAGGATTCGCTAATTTGGCCTTTTTCGTAACTGCACCCCAGATTCATCCATTCGTCGCTTCACCACCACTACAGAAAAAATCGGCGCTGCTAGCACTAGTGGCGCATGGCTGGAAAAACAGCTGATCCGGCGGCCCCTCTCCCTTCATTGGCGATCCGGCTGTTGCGCCTTACATTTATTCCTGAACTTGCCACTGAAAGTTCTCCATATGGTTGGCAGGCCCAGATCGTTTCGTCTGCAGGCTTTCACATCTCTCCCAAACTGGTCCGCGTTAGCACGCACCAGAACCCGCGGCCAAGTCCAAAGCCAACGCCCGCGCTACGAACCCAACGGAAATGGCGTGCTTCAGGAATGCGATAATAGCTCGATCGTGTAAACGTCGGCTTCATAAGGCTAAGGACCCAGGTTCGATTCTGACCACGCGAAGAGTTGTTGTTTCTTTCCAATTGGCTGCACATGTTATTGTTCCCCCACCCCCCTCATCACCCCGTACCCCTCGGGTCTTTGGGATGGCCCAGCGGTTAGGTTTCCCGTTTCACGGGCGTAGAAGTCCCGGGTTCAATTCCCAGGACGTCCCTAACCACATTTTGTTCTTGAGGCTTCGAGGTGTTCGTGGTGCGACGGGCGGATTTGTGCCGGCCTAAACAGCTCTGTCATTAGGAAACAGCTTTCTTGCTAGGTGAAACGGAAAGGTAGCACTGCTTACTTGATCCTAGGTTTTTATTTCCTAACCTTTCGGGATCTACTGTTCAAATTTCTGCATGTCTGCCTTGCGTACTTTCTCGCGTTAAAATCCCGTAAGATAGTAGATAAAAGCGTTGCAGCGGTGCTATATTGGGTTTTTGAAAACGAGGCGATGTTCCTGATTGTCTGCCAGATAAACGCTGCTTGCTTATTATTTACGTAGTGCCCATGTTTTTAGCGCGTAGGTTTAGTTATAGCCCCAGTCTCGATCTTTGTGTTTCTGTTCGTCATTATGTTTCTGTGCAGGTTTCTAAATGAAGGAACGCAGGACGGCATTAAAGTTCTAAGAAGCAAACTCCATGAGTTTCACGTTTTTGGTTGCACTCTGTTGATTGTAAAGGTGTTACTCAATTAAAAAGAATTCCTTTTATTTGCCGCAAAAAAACAGAAACTTTGGCGGTAATACGAGGTCTAAACCTGTTTTAAAGCAGCTTCACAACGCTTGCGAAACAGTCACAAGGAAGTAAATTTCCGCATAGATGTTCACAACACACCTAAAATCACACGCAGAATAAGAAACGAAACTTTCATTTATATGACTGGCAACAAACTTCATACAAACAAAAATTGTACGTTTAACAAGTACGCAAGTCCCATTTTACACGGCTTTTTTGCAGAGGAGCAAAAGAACTTCATGTCTAGCATTGCTCGAGGTGAAAGCATATGGTTAAACATTTTGGCAAGCTTAACGGAGCTTAGGGAAAAAATTAAGGTATTAAGAAACAGGACTGACTTGTAAGCATGTCGAGCTTTATACACGCTTGACGCTGCAATCACCTGAGCGCCAATTTTGTCACCTTTTGAGTTAGAAAAGCAGACAAAACCAGCAGAATTGTGAAATTTTTAGTTTGCGCGTGGCTGTGGCACGTGCAATTGCGGCTACACAAGCAAGTGCAGGGCTTAGATTTGAGTTCCCAAAATGCCTTGAGGATGGAGATACGTTCTGATAGGCCAGGAACACTGTTCACGGAGTCATAAGACTGAAGTATCGGGCCTGTGATGCCCCTTCGGAAGCATGGGAGCCTTCCTACTTGCCATGTCACTGTCCGCACACAAGCTGAAGAATTCAAAAACATTTCCTACTAGTTTCTTCACGTCAGAGATACGTCTTCACTTTGCGGTCGATAACTCGCTGGGGAATTTCGTAGTTCGCCAGGGTGACTGCGTCTTGGATGGTGGGCGTAATGTGGTCCAATCCGATCTTGCGGACGAGACTCTCTTGGGATTTTATTGTTGCCAAGACCGAATCTTGAAAACAAAAAAACGTTCGAGGTTGCTAAGTACTTCAGCTACCAGTTAAACTGCTACTTATATCAATGTTTGTAAACAAAAAACGTTTACCGGTCTTTTTATTGTGAAATCAGTTGGAAGGTGCTTTACCAGGCCATCAAGCGAAGAATCACTTTATTACACGCTCCGAAAATTACGGAAGCACCTAAAACGTCAACAAATAAGGCTGTGATTATAAAATGTGCAGATAAGCGGCTTGACTATTCAATATCTCATTTACAAGCCTTCAATGTAAAGCTCCACGCTATCTGCTACATATTGAAAACTTACTGATTGTGGTTTTCTCAGTTTAACCTCCTGAACAGCATTCTCGTGTCTGCTGGCTCCAGAAGCCTAGCCTAGACTATATCAGCTGGATTAAGGGCCGTATTCTGAGTCCCTCCTCCACGCGATTTTCTCCCTCCACTCGGCTGTGGGGGGATTTCGCAATGCTTATGTCTGAGGAAATCGATTTCAAGGATCTCAGGAGGCTCGAGTGGAGAAAGGAGTCACAATACCAGGGTAAGTGTTGTAACTTTTCTTTCGGAAAGCTTTTGGTTTCATAACGCTCACCTTGCAAAGCTGCCAAGAACAGCAGACAGTTGTTGTGACCGCAGGTCTCCGCTACCTTTAAAGAGAAGAAGATAATAGTCTGATTAGTGCACGTTACTGGTATATATCTCTCTCGCAGCTACGTGAAGAGTTACTCTCTTTTTTTCATTTTATTGGCTGCTCACGCACTCCGCTAAGCAACATCTCTGCAAGGGCATTCATCCGGCATGTATTGCACTCTGGAATAACCGTTGCTCTGTGAATTTAGTCAACAGGCATGCTTAAAGTTCGCAACAATGTGCCTGTAGCAATGCACAAAGACTGCGTTCTTAATGCTGCCGTATAATTTAAAACGTTGATTACTAAGTCACTCCTTTCATTACTACGTCACTGCATCGCGAGATTTAAAAGTTCTTTATATTTCTTGCGCTTTTCGGTTAAAAAAACGTCTTTCGCCGGTGGATGGAGCTAAGGGAGTTTTCCAAAGGCTAGTTCTATTAAGCTTAACAAAGTTTTTTTTTATTTTCATGCCCCTTAAAAAACCCAGCCGGCTGGCTCGGAAACCTCGAATCCTACTTTTAGGCACATCAGGCAGTTTGTAAACAGCGCGGTCGGCGACGAAACTTGCTTCCTTGATTCACGATTCTTGCCAGTAGTGAACGAGTATTTCTAGCAAACATTTTTATGAATTTGTCGCTATGGTGTTTCATCCTGTTGAATATCCACGCAACAAGATTGTACAGATATCCAACCAACCACAAAATTAACCGGCAGTGACTGAAATTGGAGAAGCTCACTCGAGTAAAACTTTCCAACGAATGCTCCCACCATGAACTCCAGCAACTAAATGAAGCTTGTTATGGTTATATCAGGTATCAGACTAGCAGCAGTTTTTGTGAGGTGTTTCCTAGACGGAACGTGCAGTAAGTTCTTGCTGATTCACTTGCGTCATTTATTTAACAAAATTCAGTTTCTTACACTATTCCTCGTGCCATTTCTAATAAAATGGGTTCTTCACTTTGTTACATTTCATTTTTGCACGAGAGTTCCGAAGACACGGGGAACTGTAGCAT
Organism: Haemaphysalis longicornis; assembly: GCF_048455015.1. NCBI lineage: Eukaryota > Metazoa > Arthropoda > Arachnida > Ixodida > Ixodidae > Haemaphysalis > Haemaphysalis longicornis. The sequence goes on along the minus strand of NW_027526407.1, from coordinate 25,031,462 downwards.
GCACCCTCGCAGCTGCATTCTCAGGTACTTTGACACTCGTTTGGTTGAAACAAATTACTCACAAGGTCCAGGGACCGGACACCACTGGAGTCAAGAAAGCTGATGCCCGCGCAGTCTATCACGATTGCCCGAACAACCGGCGTAACTTCGATATCTGCTTCCTCCCTGAAAACAAAACGGGATGTTCAATCTTATCTACACATAATGCAAACCACACAGAAACAAAGTACGTGCAGAGTAATTCTCCAACGAAAGTCTGGCTAACTTTGAATCTGAAGTACATCGACGCCCCTGGCGTGTAAAAGTTCGGAACACTATACAAGAAGTGGCAAGAACAAAAAGATAATTTTTGTTAGAATGCGACTTTACAAACTTTCGCGAAACTTGCTCAGTTAATCCAGTGTTCCCCTCCCTCAGGAGCCCAATTTTAAGAACAAATAAACTCCAAGCTGTTTCCTTGAGGGTCAATCCTTAACATTTGTTCGACAAGAATCCCATTTTCATACGGCTTGGAACCAGTCAAATTTATCGTGAGAGTTACACCTGGAGAAAGAACGTCCGCCTCACAGCTATACGGCTCGTACAAGCATAGATAAATCAAGCTTGAACATAAACATATGAACCAAGGCAGGTTCAATCGAATATGGTCGTTCGTGGACGCTCCACATTGGCGTTGCTCAGGCATGTTCAAAAAACGCTATCATAACAACTGTATGCTATGTGGGACATGCGATAACCGTACTTCCGTGGAAATAAATCCAGTAATTTGTGCGTTCTGGTCCCCATTTTTGTGTCGTGCTTCTTTGTACATTTTACTGTATGCCAAACCCCTGCTTATTATCCTTCTTGCACAAGAACAGCCCTGTACCACATAGTTTAATTTGCCTGCCTATAAAACCGCTACTGTAAGCAGCCAATAGACTGCTTGTCCATGCTTCTGAGCACGCGTAAAGAGTTAGTAGAAAGTAGGTCTTTACGTCGCAAGAGCGTATGTGGCCAAACAGCGCCCGAAGAGTTTCCAGCAGGTGTCCAGTGATCAACACATTTATGCTTACTCTAATGAAAGTACGGTTCCGCGGGCAATACAAGACACTCACATATCTCTGAGCTTTTTGTGGACCTTGTCTTCTGGAGATGAGTGGCTCTTGAAAATTTCTTCGATGTCAGCGACGATGCTGCTGTGGGTGGCAAAACAGAGCGGACTGCCGAATCGGTAGATCACCACTTTGTCAAGCTGAAATGTAGGGAGAAAAAAAGCAATATTATGTTGTACACGGGTGGTATTCTGGTATGTCCGTTTTGAAAACGCGTTGTTTCGCGTCCGTTTCATCGTGACGTACTTCCGGTTGTCGGCAGGCTTTGGGTAGACTTTTGCGCAACTGTTTTCGCAAACACTATTTAAACAACTAAACCTATCTTCAACCATATTTAATGTGTTTATTTGAACGTATTTTGAAAACCTAGACGTGCTAACATTGTTTTATTACGAAGTTGAAAGTTTTAAACTCAAGGGGAAGAATGTACGCAGAAAGCAGCTGCAGCCAGCTGTTCCCTGTGGCAGTAAAGAGTAAATTTAACAAAGATACAGCTGCTCAGTTTTTTTCGCTCTAGAACAACATTTTTTTATGTCCGTTACAGTGACCGTGTATTAAGACAATAACCCGCTGTTACGTATTTCGGCTTCGAAGCACCACCGACACACTCACGAGAGCTTTTTGCCAAGAGACTCGAATAGTTCCTTATGGCATTGGCATTTCTGTGGTACTTTCCGCGTGAAAAAACGTGTGACTGGTCGGGATTTTGCTTCCTAACTATGTACCTGCTTCGCGTCGAGTCTACGAAGGTTAAGCTGGTATATGTATTTGTCAAGTACCAATAAAAGGTAACCAATTTAATGCCGAGTGCTTGTGTAATTTCGGTCGTCTGCTCGACAGCTACGAAACTTGCAGGTGGTCGTTTTGATGGCATTGGCATGGATGCACTGGCTCACGGACGGCTGTGACAGCGATATCGTTTCTTCGCTACCGACCTCTGACTATAAGACACCGGTAGCGAAGAAACGAAGGGTGCATATCACTTGGCCCTCAACACTGAGCCGGCGCTGCAGCCGGCCAAGTTCTTCTCGCAGCTCGACGCACAGCCACGAACGGAATGCTTCCGCGGGCATTTCGAATGGGTCAACATAACTTCTTGCCCTCCTGTTCCGCCAGCGAGCAAACAGATTCACATTAGAACTGCCGACATCGTCTGCTTCACATCGTCTGCTCAGAGAAGCCGCAGTTCAACGCAGCAGCTCCACCGTGTGAGCGTTGCGTCACATCTGGCTGTTCGTTCACTTTGAGCCAGTCTGGGCTCTCTCAAAACGGAGACTTTGGAACGGACAAAATTTGAGAATACCCCCACCCCCTGTGCGTCGTTAGCCATTTTGGACAGCGTTGTAGTTTTAGTAGAGTAGAGTAGAGTAGAGTAGAGTAGAGTAGAGTAGAGTAGAGTAGAGTAGAGTAGAGTAGAGTAGAGTAGAGTAGAGTAGAGTAGAGTAGAGTAGAGTAGAGTAGAGTAGAGTAGAGTAGAGTAGAGTAGAGTAGAGTAGAGTAGAGTAGAGTAGAGTAGAGTAGAGTAGAGTAGAGTAGAGTAGAGTAGAGTAGAGTAGAGTAGAGTAGAGTAGAGTAGAGTAGAGTAGAGTAGAGTAGAGTAGAGTAGAGTAGAGTAGAGTAGAGTAGAGTAGAGTAGAGTGAGTGAGTGAGTGAGTGAGTGAGTGAGTGAGTGAGTGAGTGAGTGAGTGAGTGAGTGAGTGAGTGAGTGAGTGAGTGAGTGAGTGAGTGAGTGAAAGGGAGAGCATAGCCTTGTCAGGTATGCCGGCAATAGTTGCACCCGACCAACGCCTTTTGAAACTGCTACAGACACATGTTCACAAGTCACAAAGGTTTGTGTCCTCCAGACACGAGAGGACTAAACACGAGACGTCCCGCGTAAGAATCCAGTGCCCACTGGGAATTACGAAATCCTCCAAAGAGGCATGCGGGACGGTTCTTCAAAATTTAAACAATGCTGACCGCTCCAACGTATGATCTGGGCAGTTCATGAACAAATGGCTGACGGCAAACTCTGGACACTTGGCGATGATGTTGTCAGCTTATAAGCCCGCTTGCCATCTTGCGGAGTTCGTATAGTTGCGGAACAGAAATAGAATCTGCGTTTTTTTTCTTTGCCACACAAAGCTAATGTGCATACCACGAGTACCTAAACGTTTGATAGTAACCTGCTTTAAAGTTTACCGTTCGTCTGGGACCACCTACAGCAAGTGAGGGTATGAAAGCGCTTTTCGGGCAACTCGACAGCGGCTTCGTTTCCTAGCTCTCGTTCGGGTGAAGAGTGCCACTGGAACCGAGCACTAAGGCCGTGCCAATAGACTTTTTTTATGTCATTTATTACGCGGATCACTTAATTTTCTCACGCTGGAACCAGAATGTTAAGAGAAACATTAGTTTTAGATGCGACTGCATCTCATTCACTCGCCGTGTCCCTCCATACGGCATTGTTGTCCGTCCACACACCTCCCCCTACACTATAAAAAATAATAGTTAGCGGCACCCGGTTTTGATCCCACGACCCTGTGGGCGGAACGCGAGGTACATGGTGCTCTTCCCACTGCGCCACAAAACCCAGACAGAATCAAATGCTACGAACGCGCCTTATATCCTTGACTCATTCAAACTACGTCAAGAAGCTACTGATACAACGAATGATGGGGCAATGATTAACACTTGCAATAAAAGAAAAGAAGCTCCCACTTTCAGCAACAATGATGGAGTAACGGTCGTTGCGACAGCGAAGCCCCAAGCATACTACTTAGAGAGATTGACCAAGATTGGCCAATAAAACATAATAATATTCATAAAACATAACAATCATACGCATTCCCGACACGTTTCACGCGATTTCAGAATCAATCCAACGGAAACACCAATTGGACCCCACGATGCGTCGCATCTACACAGGGTTCCCATCGCGGGGAGGTGGGCGCAATTTTTTAGATAGCAAACACGCTGAATTAACTCACTGGTTTACTACTTTATTTATTAAAGCGGAGCTTTAGTGTGCTCACTGATGCCGTTCTAGGCCGATCCGCCCCGCAGAAAAGCCAACTTTCTCTGACGATAATGATGAACGATCGTGGGTGAGGTGAAAAAACAAAACGCTTCCCGCGGCTGGAATCAAACCTGGTTCCCTCATGTTATGAACCGGCGTCTATCCGATTGCTCCATTTCAAAACAGCCAAACCGATTTGGAAAGCGCAGACGACTACCAAAGAATCCGCCACGAGAAAAATGGCGTTGCTCTTCATGCCGTAAGGCTGTTAGCCACAGGACGTTGGGCCTAACTTCCCCTTGTGAGGTTTAGGACGTTAGGCCTAACTTCGCATCTTGGTGTTTAACACCTCAAACGGGCACCCACTTAAAAACTGCTCAGTGAACGCCAAGCAGAAGGTAGCGATTCGCGCCGTACACCAAGAAGCCAAACGTTAGGCCTACGGACTGCACACCCGAGAGTTACTGTGAGTACTGTGGGTACTGTGGTGCGTACCTCCAAGTAGCACATACTCGCAGTGTGGTATTGGTCAACCGAAGAATCCATCACGAGAAATCTTCGCGTTCAACCATCGTCGTCGAGAGGGACGGGTGCGTTTTTTATTTATGTGTGCTTATTTATGTATGCTTTTGTAATATTGTTTCAAATTAAAAGGAACGCTGTTGTTCTTTTCACAAGCGCTTTCTTTGTTATACTTTCTATTGCATCATTCGCTGTCGATATATATTCGTGCAAACGTGAGTTCATTCGAACCTTGAGGTTTGAGTCAGATGCCACGAAGACATCAGGTCGGCGAGGCTCAAGTCGTGTCCCCCGGTGCCTGCGTAAATAGAAAACCTGTTTTGTCAAAGTCATCAGCAGCAGACATTAAGTAAAGCCTCCAAAGCTTACGCCCACGCCTAAAAATTCTAAAACCAAAAATAATACTACCTTGATTTGAAAAATGCGTAATAAAGCTTTATATTACATTGAAATCTAAAATATTAAGCTTCTTTAAAGAGCAGAGAGAGGGAACTCCCTCAGCATATGCCACTTTTGAAAGCAGCATCCGCAATAACTCTTGTTATTTTGCGCTGTTTAACGCGAAAGCCTTCCTGCTCTAGAATTAGGCCGCAATTATCAATGCGAGCCGCGCTTAAAGGTGCCATGCAGACAAAATACTCGAAAGATTTCGTGTTTTAGTGCCTCCAGCGCTTATCAGGCAGCAAAGGACGCCGTATTCAGTGAGAAATTAATCAATTTAGGTTAATGTTCTGACTCTCCTGCCAAATCGTGTGTTTTCGTGACGTCTGCCATGAAGCCACAGGGGCGAGTATTGAAACAAACTTCCAGGGCGTCATTAGGCTCTTCAGCCTTGCTTACCGTCAGTCCTTCCAATGGCGCTACCCTACTGAGCCGTGGACCGTTGCCCACCGTTGCTTTGTTTTTGACCGTATTTGGACCTGGCTTGTTTTTGTTGCGGTAGAAAGCAATCGTTTCGTGAAACATGGGGTATGCTCGACAAACAGGGTAACGTAAGACACCGTCGCTTACGCCAATCGGCCAGTGTCGTGTAAGACAACTCCAAAGCGGTGGACTGCTGTGCAGCTAAAACAAGCACAGTGCGCCCAATAACAAAAGCAGTGCGCATCCGTACTATATGCTTACGTGTATATTCGTAACTGTCATTTTTTACCCCACCATTCTTACTGCTGTAAAATGAGTATGCATTACATTTAAGGGCAAACAGCTCGCTCGGCAGACTGCCTAATTTGCGTTTACTTTTTCTGGCCTCAGCCAATCTCGCAGCTGGGCATATGACATCATAGGTTCTGTTGCGCGAAATGAGTTAGTAGGCCGCGTGCCCATTACCTTTTTTCTTAATTGCATACCTTATTTTAGCGAAGTGTTCGTTAATAGTGGTGTCAGTATGATTCTAACTAGGCAATCTTTCGAATGAACCAAACTTTTGTTTTGTCTGCGTGGCCCCTTTAAAACTTACGTCACCACACAAAGGCGGTAACGAGAACAGCAGAAACTGGTGGGTAGGGGCCGGACGTTAATCCCAACTTTATGCTTCGTGGTGTTGCATCGTCAACCCGTACCCACAGCTCGACATGCATTGAGTTTGACGTCCCTTAACACGTCGTAAAGCTTAAGTTTAGGCCTAACAAGCGTTAAGCCTAAATATAAGCTGAATAATGTCGATTGGTAAAGGTTCTAGTCCCAGTAACAAAGAGAAGGCAACCACTGCAGCAACTGCCTGGTATGCGCCGGACGTTAACCCCATCGTTTCATTTTGATATTATGTAATCCTTAGAAGATGTAATGACCATAACTCACACATTTAGTCGAAGAAATATTATTAGAAGCCCGAGGACTGTTCCTACCAAGAGTCCGTACGTGGCGTCCAGCAACACCACGCACACGAAGCTGAGCGACCATAGAGCCTGCAAAAAGAGGTAAAATAATATAACACAGCTTCGAAGTTTATTCCTTGTAACAAGGTTTTAGTTAACATTAATAAGATATCTAGAGACCACAGCTAAATCTGACCTTCAAACATGAAAACGCCTAACGCTAAAGGCATTACATTTCGATTTCACACTTTATATGATATATCACTAACATCGAATCAGTACTAAAGCAAATGCACAACATTCGGCGAAGTTTCCAGTCATATCGTTTAGAAAAACAAATAAGGTTCAGGCAAATAAATGTGAATTACCAGGCACCCAAGCCCCACATCGGCTATAAGGCACCTTGTGATTGAGGGCACCCAAAACATTACCCCGCTCTAAGCGTCCTAGTGTCGTTTGCGTTGAACAAAGGAACAGCCACGGCGGCAGTATGCATTTAAATCGCACGACTTCGTCCTTAGCATACAAATTACGTAGCCACATAAATAAGAATGGCGGACCTTCGAGGAGCGGCAGTCACGTGATATTTTATTCTCAACGAAAAATCTTTTATAACGTCAGAGAGTGATACCTCCGCGAAGATTTTAACAATAGCATTGCCCGGGCCTTCGGCAAGAAGAATCTTTTTACATGGGCACCGAGAGGGCTCAGTTTTTCGTCCATTCAATGGTTTTATTTGTCGCTATCTTCCAATCATCACTTTGCTTCTTTACACAATGCGGTGCAAAACATTTAAACATCTCGTTGTTTTGTGGCGTGGCCTGTGGCGGTCATCAAACGCAGCCAACAAACATATGTTCGTCTTTCCTGCTGCAATGGTAATATCCTTGAAAATGCATTCCATGAAGCTTAACATCGTCAAATTGACAACGCAGCCAGCACCATAAATAATATGTACGAGTGTAAAACGTCGTACATACAATTCTAAAATAAGGTTCAGAAGTCTGCATACAGCAAAAAGTAACACTCACAAGGAACTAACCACGTATGGTGATGAGACTAACATTGGTTTCGGCTGAGTAGTATGGGGAGGCCCAGTAATGTACAAATCATTACTGCTACTACTTAGCGCGGTCAAAAAATGGAGATCCTAATTAAACATATATCTTGCACTTTTCACTCAGGATAAAAACAATATTACTTACAACGTCGCACTTGCTGATCGTCCACAGGATGCGTAGATTTCGAAGTTTGAACAACATCGGAATGAGGACTACAATAATCACAGCACCAAGGATACACTGAAAACCGATGAAGAAGAAAAACATTTTGTAGGCCAGAAGACTACTATGTAGGCTACGTGTTTTGTTCAAGTATACCGAGCAAAAGGGTTCGCGTAAAACCAACAAATTAGGGTAACTTAGTTCACTTCTTCGACATTATTTTTATTCACAAACGCGGATGACCTAGAGAGAATACATTACACAACGTGTTATGTAACGTCGCATATTAATAAAGGGCCCCAAGTTTTTAAAAGCAAGAAAACACTTTACGAACAGTACTTCTGATCTTTCCGGCCTTATGTATTGCACAATGAAAAACCACCTTGACCTCAGTCAAACTTTTCTACCTCTTAATCCCCTTGCGCATTATTCTCTAATCTCTTCAATTCTTTATCTTCTTGAAGTAGTTCGCACAGCCACCTGCCTTTCATCTTACCCATTTAACACTGAAACCATGGCCTGAATTGTTGTGGATAAAGGCGACGCCATTATTATAGGTTATAAAGCGCAAGCTTGAAATCTGATGGCTTAGGCTTATATTTCCTCATACGCATTTTATTCATTACCACCTGTACAAGGGCAGGAGCGGCAGGCCAGTGTGATAGATCCCCGAATGTATGCATGTCTATTATGATTTAAAAACATTATGTGTTAGGCTACGGAATTGCGATGCTCAAAAATAAACAGATTCGTTGATCACAGTAGGCTTCAAATTAGAGTAATCCAGATTTAGTTACTCGTGTGCATTGTAACATATTTCACATCCTGTTTACCTTGCAAAAGTGTTAAAAATATCTTAAAGGTAAGGAAGATGTGTTTCCTGCAAATCTATACAGAGTTCGGAAACAAAACGCCCCACCTTGCAATGCTTACTTTCTGGAAAGTAACTTGAACGCTGTACGTACCGCGACTCTATCCCAATACTGCTAGCACCATCCAACGCAATCAAATCTATCACATTCAATACTTTGTACATGTACATTCTATGCACGGAGATGGCGAGCCACGGTTCCGCGTTCACATTGCCACGTTGTAGGTGAGTGTTGTTCCAGAACCGCCAGGTGACGACACTGGCGAGCAGGAACAACGAAAGCGAAATCAGAATCCGTATTTACCTCGGGCAGTGGGCGAAAAAATGGAGCGAAGGCCATGAGTGTCACCGCCACGAATACGCTTGACACTAAGCCAGACACCTGAAAGGTAGAGTGGGCTTTATTAGCACACACGCGAATATGAACCAGTTTCCGCGCTTTCAGCCGCTATTTATGATTAAACACAGTCCTTGAACAATTCCGCTCTCCCTCATCTTTAAACTGGAGTTTGCTTCGTATCATGAGTACTTCTGCGCTTAGTATGACCGGAGTCCTTCCAAATTCCTGAAGCACATAAGTGCGCGCTGTAGTGCACTCGGTAGTTGTTTAGAGGAGCTGATACTCTTCCAACTTCTGAAATCGACAAAAATGGCTTCACTGTTTCCCCGGTCAATAGGCACCCCGTGCGTCCTTCTGTCAACTATTGCGAAATTGACGACTCCAAATATCGTTTTGTTCTATGCTTTTCCTCTCTTCGACGAAGATGCGAATGACGTTGGAACCGATAAGTTATTCGCCCACTTTATCTGGTTAAATGTGACTGGATTAGCTTGCCTTCCCAATTTTCGTGCGAAAAATGTGCCTGACAGTGCTACGTCCGGATACAATGATCCTTTCGCTATGTGCCGCCCCATTATCGGCAAAAGCCTCTCCGGATTTACAGACGTATAGAAAGCTCAGAAAGCACGAAGACGATCTCAGCTGAAGTGAAAACACCTAAATTATTTACTTTTCACTCAGACACACCACGCTGTCCAACGCCACTTCCAAATCTTGCAGCGTACTCCGGCACCAGCCGGGCGTTCTAGTTGATGCTGAGCACGGTAGAGTTAAGATTGTCACCAAACCTCGTACAGTTATGTCCGCTGTTTTTTGTAACTTTGGTACTTCTGTCTGGGCATTTGTTTTTGCCGTGTAGTCCCTTTACCAGGACAGCAGCCCTGCACGAGTGTGATTTAGCAGCAGCTTAATTAGAAAGGCAAACGTCTAGGTCAATAGCTGGTTCATATTAAAAGTCCGACTAAGCGGCGTTATAAATTACAACGCACGCAACAGGAGAACAAAAACCGAAGCTCAGACTAACGCGTAAGACTTGAAGGTAGAGCATCACCACGGGTTAAGTCCACGATTCCGATTTGTTTTTTCTTCGCTGCCGCAACGACCTTTACTCTGTCTTTGTTGCTATAACGGCAAAGTAGAAGCCAATCGAAGAAGCAGAACGGATGACCGGAACGTGCACAGTTAAACTAGGCACCCGTAGTTGCAACATGTACCCTACTAAGTGTTCTGTGTCCAGCAGGTAGCGCGATTCCTCTGGCCCCAGTCACAGCCGAGTGAGTAAGTCGTTTCACTCTCGGGTACTAAGTCACGGTCGTAGTCCAGTCAATAAAAAAAGGTGGTAGTTCAGTGGGTAAGACGACTCACTCAACCCCATTGATCTGCCAGACACAGGTTCAAATCCTGCCGGTGCCGATCATTTATTTTCTTTATGCTGTTACACTGTGTTTTGTGAAACGCCGGAATTAGCGAGTTGCAAAACAGCTTCGCTGTTAAAACATGAAAGAGGACAAAGTAATCACTTCAGCCACTTTGTTTCAGAATTGACTGAGTGCTTACAAACATGCTGACGTCATGAGAATTGAGGTTGCACTAACACAAGTACATCGGTGCAATGTTAGAGACATGAAGAGTCGGAGGCACTGAAAGAATGAAGGACCAGCGCGGCAGAATGCAGATTAAAGAAGCGTGGTACCAGTACCAAGGTGAGTTTAAGATTAAATTAAACTAAAAATACATCCTTCAAAGTTTAAGTGATGACTTCGCGGATTGCCAATATTGCCATAATTCTGATTGATTGATTGATTGATTGATTGATTGATTGATTGATTGATTGATTGATTGATTGATTGATTGATTGATTGATTGATTGATTGATTGATTGATTGATTGATTGATTGATTGATTGATTGATTGATTGATTGATTGATTGATTGATTGATTGATTGATTGATTGATTGATTGATTGATTGATTGATTGATTGATTGATTGATTGATTGATTGATTGATTGATTGATTGATTGATTGATTGATTGATTGATTGATTGATTGATTGATTGATTGATTGATTGATTGATTGATTGATTGATTGATTGATTGATTGATTGATTGATTGATTGATTGTAGGGTTTATAGCGCCGACGCAGCGCAGGCGATGAGGCGCGCCGTAGTGGAGGATTCCGGAATAATTTTGACCACCAGGGGTATTGTAATAATCCTGTACAACTGCACAACTTAAGTATCAACTTCACTGAACGCTCACCTGAAGATAGTTACATCAACCAACAAAAATAACCGACGGCTACGTAGAACGATAACCTGAGCAAGAAAACTCCAAACACATCCTCTGGCACTTCGTCTTATTGTGCTTCCGGTAGTTCTGCGTAGTGGCGTAGTTTACTAGCCATGACTAGTGGCTGGCATCTTCAGTGCGCCAAGGGGTGGATAAATCTTGACCAACAGAGTGGTGTATTTCACTTTTATAGAACTATTTTATTTCAGCTATCTAAGGCCTATGCAACGTACTGCAGAAACACGCACAGACATCATAAAAGCCACTTCATAGGAATCGCGAAGTGAGCCTATGAAGCGCTCGTTACACAGGGTCGTTGGTCAGCACGGAAGCGTTATTAGGATTGATTGATCGTAGGGTTTAACACGCCGACGCAACTCAGGCGATGAGGAGCGCCGTAGAGGAGGCCTCCGAATTAATTTTGACCACCTGGGTATCTTTAACGTGCGCCGAAATCTCGAACGCGCGGGCGTTTTGGCTTTTCGCCTCCATCAGAAAAGCGGCCGCCATGACCGGGAATACAACCCGCGACCTTGTGCTCAGCAGCGCAGCGCCTTAGCCACTGAGCCACAGCGGCGGGTGAAACGTTATTAGATTTCGAGAGACATTATGCATGGTACAACGCGTGATGCTTCGGTTCTGAGAGGCTGAAAGATGTTCTTGCTAAGCTCCTGTGCCCCAATGTTATTTCGGGCACCATAGAATGCCCTTTATTTTTTTAGGGTGCCGCTGGCTTCAACGGAGGCTCTTACCTGCGTCTTGGCGCCGACGTTCTTCAAAACCACAGACCGAGCCAGTGCCGACCCCGTAGGTATGCACAAAAAGAAGGAGCCTACTACGCTACTCACGCCGTAGGCCAGCATTTCCTAAAACAAAAAAGGACGCTTTGAACTCATCAGAACCAATGAACAACTCTCAACGCTTCCATTGACACGCCCTCGTTAGGCCGGCGGACCCTCAAAGACAATGCACGGATTACTAAATTAAGTCTAGCGGAGAAAATGCGTGCTACAAAATAAACTCGATAAAAAACAGGTGTCCAAGATGTATTCCAACCGACTAATGTGCGCCGTTGGCAGTCGGCCGTAATTTTTATAAACCGCAGGGATTGATTTTCTAAACTGTTTTGCAAACGGGAATATATGTACACCCCGGCAACAGAAGGCTTTAACACATGCTAAACTGCAACCACGTCCTAAATTAAAACAATTAATGATTGACCTGATAACGTTGGTTCTCTGTTCACGAGAGGGCTGGTTTGGGCCTGTTGGTAGAACATGACAAAGAAATAAAGCGCTAGGATAACCGCGACAAGCGAGTTGACACAGACAACGCGTTTGTGTGTGTCGACTCGCTTTTCTCTGTTGTCCTAGCGCCTCAGTTCGTTGATTTTTTGTCTTTTCAGATTTTCTAGTTGTCGGCGGTGTTCACGCCTACCGTGCACTTTTAAAAGCATGTTTCCGTTTTAATGATGTAGTCCCACCTGGCTAGCGTCCGCCCTGACGCGTTGCTTGCGCCCGAAGAGATCGGCGATGGAGAATGCAGACACAAACTGCACGATAGCAATGGCCACGGCGTCCGGCAGCAGCGACACCAAGTCGTTGACTGGTGGCAACCTGGGCCCTGGGAATCTGGTAGATTGCGACGTGGTATTTACAACATGCCACAGACATGTCATTGCAAAGTCATGTGGGCCCCTTCAGCCCTTCTAAATCTTTACCATTTCAAACGTCTCTCGACCATGTGTAACGAGCGGGTCCTATGCTTAGGTTAGGTGGCCATGACATAATCCAAATATTACTGCAATAAGCGCATCAGGTAAGCTAGATTCTCGCTTCGCCTCTTTTCCTGTCGCTTTTGAAATTTCAGCACTTTTTTGCGTGACTATGTAGCGTCACACAATCATTGCGCGTACAATGGCCGGCTGCATTTAAAAGGTAGCTATAAAAGCAATCGATATCCTCTCTACAAAAATACCACAAAAAATGTAGGAAGCTTCTTACACTAACGCGTAAGACTACGTAGCGAAGTTGTACGAAACCTTCACGACCATCACGACGGTTTAAATCCACGATTGCAGTCAAATTGCTTCTTTGTCGCTGCCGCAACGACCTTTACTCATTCGTCGTTGCTATAAGTGTAAGCTTGCTTCATTTTTGGAAGTGATAATCATTGGACATCACCTTGGAGGGGCGTACGCTATGACGTGTCTTTCACGTTCCGAGCAAGTGTTTCCACGATTACGGCGAACACTGAAGGAGTGGAAGCTTGAGCATGTTGGTCATTCATATTCGACACAGATGTACAGCGCAAAAGACACGGACGAGAAAGAACACAGTACAGCCGCTGACTTCAACAACCTTTAATGACGATACCACCCGGAACATACACGGTGCGTTGCTATATGAATTCTGTTGTGCGGCCTGTGATAAGGCGGAGTTCGAGACAGTTCGAGACAATGTTCTTTCACAAGTTTTATACCCCTCGCCAACACCGACACCTCTTTCACATTCTGCAAAATGGCTGATAACGGCGCCATTATCAGTGGTTACACGCTTAACTCGTTATGGGCAAGACGCGCGTAGTTTGCTTGGAGGAAGAAGAGCGGGAATTGAAGGAGCATCGGCCCGCACAGAAGCACGAATGGAACGCCGACGTAAACCAATGAAGATAATGTATAAACTTGCTAAAAAAAACCCACCGTAGCAAAACCCGCCATAGCTGCAGCTTCTCTGGCTTCCATCTTCGGAGTGGAAGTGCCCTGAATTTTTATGAGCCTAGTTCACACCTTAAATTTGCAAAAATTGAACGATTCCAGATTTTGCGCTTGTGAATGATTTTCATACAACTCTGTGCGTTCATTGTACATATCCTATGTATGCAGCAAGCCAAGCGAAGGACAGATACATATCTGGTACTACGACGTCTTTTCTGAACAATACGCGCAAGGTGCAAATAACTTATTTATTGTAGGGTTTAACGCGCTGATGCAACGCAGGCGATGAGGCGCGCCGTAGTGGAGGGCTCCGGATCAATTTTGACCCCCTGGAGATCTTTAACGTGCGCCGAAATCTCGTACACACGGAAGTTTTTGCTTTTCGCCTCCATCAGAAAAGCGGCCGCCACATCCGGGAATCAAACCCGCGTCCTCGTGCTCAGCAGCACAACGCCTTAGCCACTGAGCCACCGCGGCGGGTTGCGAGGCGCAAATGAATAACCTGAACAATCCTACAAACTTCATCATCATGCCTCTGAACGAAACGATTTATGAATGTAAAACACTGGGTAAGTTAATGTGCGTCAATGGTGACAACAGCTGCAAATAAATAAAAGCCAATGGCATGCAGCTTAAGGCATTTTTTGTTCAAAAATTCATGGGCATCAATCACCTTTTCGTACGACTGCATCTATAAGAGGGGCGCGTGGCAACGTCTTGCGATGGACTACCTACGGGAGAACTTGCAATCTTTGTCAGTTCACGAAGCCTGTAGACATATAGCGCCGTGCTTGTGTGTTGTATTTCTTAGTCTTCGTATTTTTTCCGCTGTTTTCAGCATGAAGAATTCATAACTGTTCAGAAATATTTTTGAACATAGCGTAGTAAGAAAACTCACCCTGCTGCGATGTGCCCAATCACCTTGACGTTGTACTTGGAGTCAAGTTCCAGCAAATATGACGCCACCGTCGCCACTGCAACCTAAAAATAAAACACGCGAAAATGTTATTGCTTTCAACATCATGCCAGCCAATGACGAGAAGGGATTGCAAATCGGCATTATGGCGCCACGATCGTGACCAGGCTATAGCATTAGAGCCATGCTATCGCTGAATGGCTGAGCGCTACGCAGAAGTACTGGAGCTGCACTTGATGTTTCACATCAGGATCTCAAGCTGGAGGCAAATGCGAATAGAAATATTAGCCTGAGCTGTGATTTTAATTGATTTGGAGGAAATTGAATTGAATTTTATTCGACTGCAAAACGAATACATCGCGCTAAAAAAACAAGAAAAAGGGTGGAGAGCAGCTTTACTGGCCCTTCTGACTATATTCGTGTAGACTTGGTTTATCCGAACCATCACCGACACGCATAAACAATTCCGAAACCAAACGTCAGCAGCGAAAATAATGGTTCATGTTGATAGGTAGAAACTTCGATTTATCGCAATTCTTTTTTGTGGGAGTGGGCGCGTTGCGCCAATAGTGGGATTAATTAAGAGGGGGTGATCACAGTTAGCACTGAGTGCCCTATAAAGAATGATGCCGCACCGATGTCATAACCGCTGTATTCATCAACGCCTCGCCGAAAAGAGTATCTCACGCATCCGGTCATCGCAAGGCATCCTTATCGTGCAAAACCAACTGAGAGGTGATATGGTGAGCGCGCCGCCACCTGTAGTACATCCCAGCTTTTATCAGTTACAGCAGCCTCGGTGCAGCACCACTAAACATCGATTGCATTTTGAGGCCATTGCTACGCTGCTTGGAACCACAAAGGGGTGTCCTACTGTTTGTGCAGCATATCTCGAATAAAATCACCGTCGCTACTCAAGCCTCCTACTCTGACAGTTAAAAGGGCTATAAAGTCACAATACAAGTTCGGTTCAGTAAAAAGAAAGCTTTGTGCGAAATGTATACTGATGTTATCGCGAACTTGAAACAATGATCTAGATTAAACAGATCGAGCCGTGGCGACCTCTCAGCCACTTTCTGTAGGGTCTCCATGATTTCGCATAGTGTCACGGCATAAGGTTACAGAGTATCGGCACTCTTTTCTCCTATTGTTCCGTGCCGCCGCCGTGGTCATTGGTCAGTTCGCATCACGTGACACTTTTTTACACTGCGACGGTTCATGAACGTCGCCATTTTGTTGTTCACGCGTTTTCTGTCGGTCAGCTGTGGCAGTCTCAGCTTATCCTGCCTGCTCTGCGGGTGCACGCGACTGGCGCCGTTCCGAATGCGAATCAAAGATAACGCGCTCCGCAGCATTTCAGCTGCGGAAGTGGGTCCGAAGGTGCCCTATTGCTGCGTCTTCAGCAACGTTGTTTACAAATGACCTCATCCAAGTTATCGGTGAGGCCATCGGAGTGGCAATCTGGCAACACTGATAAGCAACAAAATGGCCACCGTTGCTTGCTTACTTGCATGCCTCAGTGACGGTACTCCATACCTTCTCTAATGACACTAATGTCACAGAATCTTGTTTGTGCGGTTCCAGGCCTCGACCACAGCCAAGAATTATAACTGGGCGATCGTAGTGGGAATTCCAATTCCGTTAAATCGTATCTTTTGAATGCTAACGTGCACTTTACACACTGATGACCATGTTTTAGTGATGCCCCTTACTGCGTTATTGCTGCCGCTATGCGTCGCCATTGACGTCGTGTGCAGAGTTGAAAGGTTTTCAATATTGCTTTCGCTTTCTTTTATGAAAAACGACTTTCTTGGCTGGAATACAATTGAATGAGTTGCCAAAGGCTAGTTCTTTCAAATTGAACAAGATTGTATTCTGTCTTCACGTCTGCTATAAAACATGAGAACATAAACGAAAAAATCCGGCGCAACTTGCACTAGTGGTGCAAGGTTGTAGGGACCGCAGAGCTGGCAGCCCCTCTCCCTTCATCGGAGACACGGCTCGTGCACCTCACACGGATTTTCGAACTAGCCGCTGAAAGTTCACCGTGTCTAGCAGGCCAGGATCGTTTCGACCGCAGCCTTTTACGTCTATCCCAAAGTGGACAACGTTAGCACGCACTAGAACCCGAGGCAACCGGCTTCGCGAACACGGCGTCTGTAGTGCGAGCTGCCTGTGCTCCCCATTTGAGGCGCGGAAGCGCGTGAGCTGTTTTTTTGTTTTTTGTTTTTTTTTGCGAGCTCCTCATATGTGGCGTAAGCCCACGCGCAAGCCTGGACTACGCCACGCCACCGGACCAAGCTTAAGCTGAAACATCTCTGCTGTTAAGATCGGCTCAGTTGCGGCAGTGAGGCCTAGGCGAGCGAGCGAACGAATGAACGCCCACATTAGGTCCCAAGCCAACGCTACGAGTAAGGAAAAGAGAATAATGCTGTTCGCCAGGACTATGATGATGATAGCCGAGTCGGATAGACACCGGTTTCAGAACGCGAAGGACCCAGGTTCAATCACCATCAAAGGACGCGTTTTTTTTCTCTTTCGAACTGGAGGTTTTGTGTTCACGTTGGACAACTTACGGCCGTACCCGCCGCGGTGGCACAGTGGCTAAGGCGTTGTGCTGCTGAGCCCAAGGACGTGGGTTCGATTCCTGGCCGCGGCGACCGATTTTCTGATGGAGGCGAAAAGCGAAAACGCCCGTGTGTTCGAGATTTCGGCACACGTTAAAGATATCCAGGTGGTCGCCTCATCGTTTGTGTAGCGTCGGCGCGTTAAACATCATAATTAATAAACCAACGGCCGGGGTAAACAGCTCCGTTGTTGAAACACAAGAACAACACCGAGAACGTGACAGCCTGCGCAGCCGTAAAATGTGCGTAGTGTGCTATGAATTCGAATAAGAAGAGGATGGGGTTCCGCAGTGAAAAATAGAATCAGGAAAAGTCAATGTCCCCTCTGAGCAAACTGGCGTCATGGTCACAGACTGTACCGTCATCATCACCCTCACCTTACCTTTACCCCATTAGCGGGGACGTAATTAAAACACGCTACATGGAATACGAGGTCCAATCATTTAAAATTTCAGTGCAACAGTCAACTTGTCTTCTAGTTCAGGCATCAAATATTGTCTGTCAAAAATATCAAATGGAGGTGGACAATTTTTTAGCGTTAACAAATGAGCATTGTGAAGACAGCCGATTAATTCCTCATTTAATGAAGTTGAAGAGCGCGAAGTAGCCTACAGGACAGAGCCTTTAAACCTCTATCTCATTTTAAAACAAGATTACCAGCATAATAAAACCGCTCTTTGACGAAACAGAACCACCAAGTGTATAGCGGATTTTGAAAGGTGTCTGTCCACTAACAGTCACATGCAACCTGCCGGATTCCGCCAACTATGAGGATCCCCCAAGCTTGCTGTCCTGGCATAGCTGCCTACGGCAGTACATGTTAAATTAAGTCCAACATTACATCAAAACACAATCAAACTTACATAAAAATGAGTGCAGCCCACTCTGCTAGGGAAGATTGTGGAGCCCAAAGAAGAATGCGCCTCATTCCCTCACTCACCAAGATAAGGTCCGATGGCAAAGGCACGGCTGTAACTCGTTTCAGCTGGCGAGCGAACACTACCTTGGAGACGCCAAGCACGACGAAGGCCGCCAGTGAGAGCAGCACGGTGGCAAGGTTGCTCAGGGCGATGCTCTTCACCACGTAGTAAATGGTCTGGCCGCAGGCATAGACGAAATACAACAGACAACAGTCAGTTTTCTTTAATTGGTTCCGGGGATTTCACATATCTTGGTTCAAAACTACAATTTTCCCCGATCGCCAGCCGCACGGCCCATCGACTAACCTTAGCTATCTTCTGTTACAAACAAGGAAGCTATCAGTGCGTTACGTTACCTTGCGTTATCGCGAAGCCAGAAAGTTATGTCTGTTCCCGGAGTGCATTCACAGGGGAGGCACAAATCCAAAAAAAAAATCTGTTTCACTCTCCCTCTACGCTGCGGTAATAAGATGCTTACCACAAAACTGTGTATACATCGCTCGTGTTTGTCATTTCGAGCGTCCCCGTCTTCGCGCTATTTTCCAGTATGTTCAGTTCAAACCAACTAGCCAGGCTTCCTACGTCAGTGTATAGCTTCCCGCTAAAATGCACTGAACAATCGTGAAGCCTTGGAATAATGTGCTGGAAACCAATCATCGGCCGTGTTCGGTAAGTAGCTAGTTGCTATCTTCAGTACAGTCAACAATAAACGGCAGCTTCACTGGAAATCGT
This sequence comes from Haemaphysalis longicornis, assembly GCF_048455015.1. Lineage (NCBI taxonomy): Eukaryota > Metazoa > Arthropoda > Arachnida > Ixodida > Ixodidae > Haemaphysalis > Haemaphysalis longicornis. Next base: position 25,012,398 of record NW_027526407.1, on the reverse strand, counting down.
TTTCTTGCTCGGCCGATTTACGAAACAGACCTACTTTTTAAGCAAAGCGTGCTTTTTCTAACGGGTTCCTACAACTGCTCAATCTAAAGCCAACACCACCGGCTTCTCTTTTCGCGAAACAAAAAACACCTATTCTCATTTCGGTATAAATGAAAAATCACACTTAGAAGAACTGCCAGTTGGGCTTGTTGGTACAGATTCATGATTCATGATGATTGTGTTGTGTTTCTTCCTTCGTCGTCGTTTTCAAGTCGCGCTTTTACAATCATAAACGAAAAGGCCAAGTTAGGATTATGGCTCAACATTCAGAAGCTATAGGTGCGTTTTGAAACGCCCTAATTTTTCTGCAAACCGCAGATACGCAGATTGACGGGTTCTCTATCATTCACCGAAAGCGCGTACTGGAAGCCGTTTTGACATTTCGCCCTCATCAAAAATGGCAATGGAACGCCTGACCTCGCCACCTCGCGAACATCAGCCCAACGTCGCGTCCACGGAGTCTCTCAACGGGTCTTTCAGCACAGCGAAATAACACTTTGCTTCCAGATTTAGCGGATATACAGAAATCATGTCTGGCATGGCGAACTTACCAGTGGCGTGCCGAAAAGACCTTTGCTTGAACTGACGCCGCTTCCGAATACGGAAGGCAGTTGACTCACGATGACCATCACGGCGCAGCCCGTCAGGAAGCCTTCGGCCATCGCTGGAGAGACGATGGCCGCCAGCCGATCTATCCGCACCATCCAAAAACAAACCTGTAGAGGGTGCAAAACATAGCCAAAACATTGGCCGACGATTACAAATCATTGTAATACGAAATTTTAGCGCAGCTGTCGAGGTGCGTTCATAACAAATATAGTACATCTCATTGCGATGCTATGACTTCGTCATTCCAAAACCAAAGGCTACCACAACGAAAATAGCATAGGATAGGATAAAGTTTATTTACACATTTATTACATGGGCTGTACAACGGGCTGCCGACTAGTCACTCCCGAAACGCTCTATTAAATAGAAGAGTGGCTGCCCCCAACCGCTCGCTTGCCACCGTACCACCAACAATTTCTTCGTGACGCTCCTGGCCGCTTTTCCTTTCCGCGTCACCATAACGGCGAACCCGTCCCAGCCTCCTTATGCAGCGCACTCTCTCGTAACTATAGTTACGACCTTAATTGCGCGGTCAGTTCCGGAATAGAACGAGCAGGTAGGAGAGTACCAACAACTAAACGCTCCTCCGCAACTTTTCTCCCTCGCTGTTTTGCCATTCCCTCCACCTCTGCTTTCCTTCTTGCGCTGTCTTCACGATCACCTTCCTTAATTCTCCCTCCTCCCTTGTGTCAATAGATCATTTACTCGGTCACTCCAAGAGCGACGCCAAACGCACGAACGGGCACTTAAGATGCGACGTTTAACAGTACATAGGACATTGCCTTTATCTCTTTGTGCATTATAACCCGGTAAGCTACGGTCCTATCCACTCATACCAACATTTCCACTGCAGCACATACTACCGCTAATGCGACGCAAGAGTAATACTCACCTGAATAAGTCCTGTCAACAGCGTCAGTGAAATAGCAACTCCTGTGGCCGATCCTTCCAAAGACAGGTCATCCAAGTCGTCTTGAGACCCTGTCATGTTTCCCGCCACAACGCTACCGCTGTACCTCTTCACCACCGCACCCGTCATGAGGGCCGTGACCGGAAACATACCTTTAACGGAGAACAGTACCAAGTAATGTTCCTTAGCACCTCTTCAACCACATCTGCCTCGTATTAGTTACGAGGAATGTTCAAGCCGTAAGAGTTGGAAACAGCTGACGCGCTTGTAACAGCATCTATACAAGCGTTTCATTTATTTCACCTGAACCAGAAAAGGAGAATTTGCTCATAGTACTAAAAATGGTGACCATATTCTTGGCGCTGGAAAATTTCAGCCGTGGCTATATCGCAAACGACGATTAGCCTTCAATCACGTAGTACACTAAAAAAGACTTACAGCATGTTCTTACTCTTGCCTACCTCGTCCCACCGCAATGTTCTATCAATAACAGGCGGATACTCCCGTACACAGAGTCGACAGGTTGCTTTTTTAAGAACGTGACCATAGTTATTAAGTGCAGTGCACTTGACAGCTCGCCTTGTCGTATCTCGCTAACGGTCGATGTCAAGCGTCTGCCGGAATCAGGTGGCGCAGCGAGATAACTAACCCAAGTAGGGCGTTCTGTACCGGCGTCAGGGAGTACGCTGAGCTTAGAAAACCACGCGGTTTAAATAGCCATAAGCGTTCGAAACTCCTGAACCGCTGGCGCTTATCATACATCGCTCCGTTGTTTAGCCGAAAGAATACTGTATGTACATTTGAGGCAAAATTGGTGTATATAGCCGGCAGCCCGCGTTCATTTACTTAGGAAGGCTCGTTGGAGTGGTTTTTAGGATAGTAAGTGAGAAAATCGGCCCCGCAAGAAAAAAAATGGCGCATTAGAAAGGACGCAGAAATGCTCCAGCCGCGCGACAAAAACATTACGTGTTCGAAATGACGCAGAACAGCTCCAGCATACGAAATTAAAGCGAGCACAAAAAGAACAGAAGTCCCGTTGGCGCAGTTTCAGGCAGAGGGCGCGTGACCACTGCGAAGGCGCGAAATTTGAATTACATATTATGCATCAAGAGAGGAGTGAAAGGGCAGCGAAGAGCGTGTTGGGTGGTAGCAGTGAGCGGATAACGGCACCACCACCCATTATGTCGAATCACTGCTCTGCACTCCCTACAGCTTTCACGTTGAGTGGAACTGCTTTAATTTTGTTTTATCCAGTTACATTATAAAATACTAAAGTACCGGAAGTGCAACTACACTATAGCACACACAGGTCTTGTGGCGCATTGTCTCTGGCCTCACTAGCTGTCACGTAGCCACAATAAATACATTCAATCGTACGCACCCATCGAGATGTATGGCGAGCTTCCCATGACAACGTAGACCAGCGCTGGGAAGAGGGAACTGTACAGGCCATACACTGGGTCCACGCCGGCGATGATAGCCGACACCAAGCCTACAGTAGAAATAAGAAAAAAACTACACCATGGCTCTTTCGTCTTGTTGGAACACTGAGGCAGAGAATATTTACTTCTAATAGAAGAATAAATCACGCCACGGATATCGTAACTTCACTCACAGCTTACTGCGTTTTAAAAGCAGAGCTGTTTAAACTTTTAGTTCCGCGTCGAGCGTTACCAGACAAATGATAACAAGAAAAAAGACCAAGCGCACATGAGCGTGAGCCTCGATCGTGAGGAGCGCCCGGCACCGGCCAGCTCGACCTTCGAGAATCCTCTGCCAGCACTCGTGGCGCGATGTCCCCACAGACGCCGAGTTCGCGAAGCCGGTTGCGCGAGTTCCAGAGGCCATTGAAGCCCTGGACCAAGTGTACCACCCCTGCTGAACCCCGTCGGGTGGTGTAGCACGCGGCACAAGACCCCGGTGGAGTGCCGCCCAACCAGGCAAAAATACTTACAAATCAACGCTTCCCCAGTCCAGTCCACTATGTGAATGTGGATAATGAACGAAGTTATGTAAACTACACGTCGCACACATGCTTGGAGAGAGAGAGAGAAATAACCTTTATTTACATAGTGGATTAGGGCGCGGTGGGCGCAACCCTGAGAATGTGCGCATATTCAAGCAAATCTCTCTGAGCCTCATTGATGGCATTTGATGTCGCGCCAGAACTCACGGCAGGAAAGCCTATTTTACACAGTGGGTTTCACGAAACGGTGATGATAATAATCGAAGATACATCATTATCAGCATCACCATAAATGACATCACCAACGATAACGATAATGCGCCTCAAGAAAAAAAAATTGGCTCCAATCCACGCTGTGAAGGTGGTTGGACTGCGAATCTGTAAGCGACACCCACAACGATTGCCCATGCGACCTAACTTAAATTGACGCACGTGGCTCTACAAAGCGTGAAACCAGAGACAAGTGAAATGTACTTAACCGCTCTTTCTATTACTGCACAACGACCTTCACGACTGCTTTATGACCAGTGTGATGCACACTGAGATTTTCAGTTCTCACTGTAGAAACATTCATTCCTAAATTTACATCAAGGCATGATCCATGGATGGTGGTTGGTTGGGTTGTATTGGCGAAGCACACGAGTGCAAACTCTTCCATGACGAATGGGATGGACCACTTGCTTTGCGTTTACCCCAGTTTTGAGTCCCTGACGATGACGACGGGTGTGGTGTGATACATCGCCAGTGAGAAGAAGTGCGTTCGCATGAAGCACTCGATGTCAGATTTGGGTATGTTCGGTGAGATGTAGGCCGTGAAAATAAAGATTCATCGCTTGTATTCACAAAACACACATCACGGTGGTAGGCTTGCGTTCTTCGCATTATTTGCAGACACCTTTATCATACATCATGCGGTTTGCACTTCACACGAAGGATTTGAATGAGCGCAGGTGGTAGACGCGCCGCTGTGCTCGTTGAGTACACCGTCTGTCTCCCCGTATCCTCGTCAGTACGCCCGGGGCACCCGACTCGGACACTGAACTGGGCCAGGCCCTTGCACGCTGCTGCCATGCGACGGTAGCCTTTGAAACAAAGGAAATAGAACGCTTTAAGTGGCCATGCCAGAAACCGGCCAGGTTGCAACGGAACACAACCCCTTTTTTTTCCCGTAAATGTTCTCCCCATATGTATGAGTGTGATTTCCCTTAAACAGGCAAACACGCCAGTCTGAAAGGTGTCTCCAACAATGTAACAAAATGTATGTGTCTTTGCCTGTACACTGCATATTTATTATGTAAATAAACCTGTTTTTGTTGGGAAAAAAAGCAGAGTAGCATAGTCGGTAGGATGGCAAGCTCTCGCTTAGTTTCTCTATTCGGGTTTACGTTCGATTCCTGGCGGTACCAGTAATTTCTCTTATTTTAGCCTGGTGTTTTCTGCTGAAAATTTCTTTGGCTGGTAGGGCTATACTGTTTCGTTGTAAAAATTCTTCCCATGGTTGGAACCGAACCTGGGTCCCTCGCGTTGTGAAACGGACGTTTATCCGGTTGCACCATAACACCGAATAACCGAAATTTCAAATGCGTCCCAACCACGCTGTGACTGCCCCCCACGACACTAAGAAAATTTACCAGTCTTGCTGAAATTTGCAAAAACCTCACACAGCCAAACTTCCGAATGCGTTCGGTATCAAATGATTACCCGTAAACTAAACCAATGCAACAATGACGGTACGGCACAAACACAGTCCGGCCCATATTACGCATATTTGACCAAATGCTATATTCTTCAAAGAATTTATGCACATGACTCCAAGCAAGTTTTTATTGATGTACACAAACTGTTGATATTGGCTGTCTGTAGTCTGCCATTTTGATTCATTGTTCCGTCGCCCAGATGAATCGCTGTCTAAATGACGTCATGGAGTCACAGGACGAGCGTCACGGCGCCACTGTAACGCAATGACCACGACAAATTAATTCCAGGCTTTTAAAGCAGAGCTTTCTAGCTCTACCAGCCAACGGTACTTTCGTTGCGTGCGGGACAACAAACTCCAAACGTGGCGGATTCAGCGGTGGGTAGGGGGGTGGGTGAGGGGTCGGAGGGTTTCACTTACGGAGTACACTGTAGATGGCGCTGTGAATTTAATTTACCTAGGGAGCCTACATGCACCGCGCCTTCGTCGTTTAAGGCGCGGCACATGTAGGCTCCCTAAATTTACCAAGCGTTCCCCGCGCGCTGGACCTGCTCACCTCGGCGGTCGCGTCGGCGGGACCATTCAGTCGGCTTTGTCGTCTGCTTTAGCGACGGTTATTTTGGGCCTGTTTTGGAGGAGCTTCGCGTCCATCGCGCACTTCTTTCGCACGGCTTGATTAAGTTGTTCGACAGCACCTCCTGGGTAATCCGGACCCGACAGAATTATATGGTCGTACGGCAAAGACACCGTAAGGATTAACTTCCAGGGCGGGAAAACAAAATAAAGAGACCACATACAGACATCTGGCCGCTGGAGAAACGTTACCTTCTGTGCACTGCTTGCCACGAATGGGACTCCGCTTTCTAAATTGGTGAATGCCAATTCGGTTGTGTTTTAACAGATATTACAAAAGGCGAAAGGAGCAACTGGTTCTGATAAATAGTGATTATAAAAGTTCCCTCAGCTTTCTCGCAATTCTCAAACTTACTAAGCTAAGTAGTTTAAATCGGTATAAATTGTTTCCGTGTCCGCGCTTGTGTTGCGCGGTGATGTAGCCCCGAGCTAGCACATCGGGATGGCCAGATTCCGCTGTCTGACCCTTCGAATGACACAGCTTGCCGTTTTCTTTCAGCCGACGCACGTCCGTGCTACAGCGTCAGCGTCCCCCGCTCTACCCGGGCCGTGACCGACGCTTCTGCGTTCGGGACGCGGCCCCTGCGAATTCTGGGTAACACCAGGCATAATTTCTGGTTTCGCTGTTTGTAGAGCCACGTGTGTGAATTCAAGTGTCGTCTCATGGGCAGTTGTTGTGGGTGTCGTTCAAAGCTTTCCTTTCCAACCACCTTCACAGCCTGGATTGGAGCCATTTTTTTCTATCACCCTAATCTCAATTTTTTTACCAGCAAGCATGACGACTTGATTATTGTTGCAAATTCAGAGTGACTGGGTAAAGCGAAGACTATGAATCTAGTTGGACCGTATTGGAGGCGTGAAACCGGACTGCGCAGGCTATCATCATCGGTCCTTTTGGAAAGAATCTTACCGCTGAGGACGCCATAAAGTGGTCCTCTCTCTACCTCGCCCACTCCTCTGTATTCAACAGTTCTAAAGCCCAACGCCAAATAAAATTGTGGTTTACAAATCCAACGAAAAATGAAAGCCCCTTTCTTAAGCGAAAGATGGTTAAAACATGAAGCTTTCTTTCATGCAGCCTCAGTCAAAGTCCAGAATCCAAACTGCTTCGGCCGTGTCGGAATTACGCAGTCGGATAGACGTTGGCTTTGTAACGCAAGGGACCCAGGTTACATTCCCACCACGGGAAGCGTTTTCTTTTCTTTGGCGTGTTTGATGTGCTTTCGCTTATCATGATCATCATAATCATCATCATAATCGTTTTTGTGGAACCGATAGTGTGAAGTTGGCTTTCTTGGAGTACGTTCTACTCGGACGAACTGCGCCATCACTGAGGCATAGAACGCTTTATTTTGAAATACCATGACGGTTTGATGACGGCATAGCATGAGCCAGGCAAAGGCAGATAAACGGGGGTTCGCTTCGCGACCGATAAGGAGTCTAGCTAAGTGGGCCTCAGTCGCAGCTAAGTGGACACTTCGTAACCTTTTATCCTCTTGAGATACCGCAGCCGTTTCCCACCCTATACGTGTCAGAATTTCACAAGAGCTCCCAGCATCACTTTTCTTGGAAAGGAGTTTGAACCATTCTGCGAATTCTGGCTTAAACCGGCGGTTCCCATTTAAAGGGTTGATAACTCTCCCTTTAATCTCCAGATATAAAAGAACCGTGGGACAGGCTATGAGTTGACTTACGACTCTTTTTTCGTCCAGCCATGCAGAGAGAGACAACTGGTATTCGTATCTCGGCCACTTAGAAATTTCTCGACCCCAAAGGACGTAGTAAAGCCCGAATCAGCATACTTCCGTGATGACGTCATCATCAATCTAGATAAAGATGGCGCAAATTGATCATTTCGAGCTGAATTTTCAACTTTTTCTTAGGTACATACCTTCATTTTTTTTGGCGGTTACCAGAGATCTAAGCTATGGTAATTGTAACAGTTAGACAAACAGCGTCTGATAAAGCTGCCGGATGGTTGAGAGTGGCGCATTCGCATTTTCCATTCTTTTTTTACTTCCCAAATTTAATTATTTTAATTATTTCTTATCATAGTGGGGAAACTCGTATTCTACTCTTCTGTCATGCATCACACGTTTACAAAATCAAACTGTTCGCGCAATTTACTTTTAGACCCCACAAGGCATCGCCACTTTCCATCTACAACAGTCCGAACATCATTCCGCTGGTCCCTATCTGCCGCGGCGGACGATTTTCTGATGGAGGCAAAAAGCAAAAACGTCCGTGCGTACAAGGTTACGGCGCACGTTAAAGATCCTTAGCTGGTCAGAATTAATCCGAAGCACCCCCACTACTACGGTGCGCCTCATCGCCTGCGCTGCGTCAGCGCTTTAAACCCAACGGTCAATCAAATCCTTCCGCTGAAACATCCTTTCCAGCTAAGATTCCGGCTAAACCGTTTTTTTTTTTTCAGCTCGTACACGCATCATTTTTGTTAGCAGCATTTTATATTGCCACCTCACACACACTAACTTGGTAAGATTCGGATAACGCCAATTTATTGCGACCCGCCGCGGTGGCTCAGTGGGCGTTGCGCTGCTGAACACGAGGTCGCGGGTTCGAAGGCGAAAAGCAAAAACGCCTGTGTGTACGAGATTTCGGGGCACGTTAAAGATCTGCAGTGGTCCAAATTAATCCGGAGCCCTCCACTACGGCGCGCCTCCTCGCCTGCGTTGCGTCGATGCGTTAAAACACTACAATCAATCAATCAATTTATTGCCACATAATCCGATCACTCATTACAGGAAAAAAACATCTATCCAGATTTACAACACGTTACCAGTAAGCCATTACCGAGGAACCCTTTGAAGCTTCTAGTTATGAGACCCTTATATGCATGACATTTTTGTTTTTACTACTTTTTTGTAGACATTAATAAACTGAATTAGAAACTCAAACCATTACAACGTCCCATCCCCAGTGACAATGTAACAGTTATGTTATTGCTGCAGATTTTTTTTTTCTAAATAATATTTTTTATTCACGTCTTCACGTCTTTTTTATTTTACTCATTACTTTATTTACTCATTATTTACTCATTATTTTATTTTACTCATTTCAAGTCAATGTTGCACATTCTTTCTCTGATGGCTACCCACTTTACTGTTGCTGTTGGACTGATACGTTCTTTGACTGCATACATTTTTTTCTGCAGATATTCAAGCTTACTAACAAGAGGTTCCTGAACAGTTTCGCTTTGAGAACTCTTCCTGTTCTAATAATTGCCCCGCAGTGCATGGGTAGTTAAAATGGAAGCTTGCAGTCACGCGCAAGACTTGAATGTCGAAACTGTTGTAGGTGGGCATATCCGGACACATGGTTAAGTTTAAATATCATTGTTTATTTGCATAGTTGCGGTGCTAGTAATCTTCGTCATCTGCATCGAAAAAGTCGCCGTTTTCTTCGTGGCCAGTGGTTGATGTGAAGTCATCCTCAACATTGTAGACTTCCACCAGCTCTTCATCATCGACGCGAGACAGTGGCGGCGGGATCTGCAAGTCGTCTCGGGAAGGAGTGACACACTCGCAGTCATGTCTGCAATTATCCATAATGGCTTCTAGAGAATGCGGCGGCCGCGGTGACCCCTCCCAAGCAGGGTGTTTTTTTTTTTTTTCATTTTAGCATTAGCACTGTAGGTTTTTTTTGTTGTTGTTGGTAAAGGAGCCATGAAGAGAAAGTACAACATCGTTTAATTCGAAAGAACTAGGATTCAGTATCTCACTCAGCTCTATTACAGCCACAAAAGGTGTTTTCTAACAAAAAAAGCAAGAAGTATTTAAAAATTTCAAATTTTGCGCCACAGTGACGTGTTATGAGCAAAACGGACGTCATACGCGCCAACAATAAAACAATTTTCAGTGCGTTAACTGCACGTTAGCATTCAAGTGATGCGGTCAAATGGAACTAGAAGCCCCATTACAGACGTCCAGTCATGTGTCTTCGCAACAGGTCAGTTATGCGGCCGCCAATCGCACAAGCAAAGTTCCGTGACGTCATAGAAAAGTTGCGGGAAATTGGCTAGGGGGTCGCGACTGCTTCACACGTTTTCTTTTAATATCGCCGTTATTTGTTCGAAGATTCCTAGGATATTGGTATCATTGTTATCGGGACTAAGCAGTCTTTCTAATAAACCCGACTTGTATTTTGTTTTCATGGCTCCTTTAAAACCACTGCGCCAGCGGTGACTCTGCGGTCACCGCAAGACATGCGCTCACGAGCGTTGGTCATTTTCTGGCTCAAAATTTTTGCCAGTTTTTCTTATTTTTGTTAAAGCCACTGCGCGTGCCGAGGACGCTGGGCGGTCGCCGCGGGGCCCGCGCTCGCGAGCGCTCGGCATTTTCTTGGTATTTTTTCCTGCAACGGCGAACTAATTACGGCTTGTACAACAGCTACGCTGTTAAAATCCTGGACTCCTCGTTGAACAGCGTGCGGTAGCTGCGGAAACAGAGTACCCACCACTGTTCCGTGTTGATTTGATCGGAGCTCCTTCCATATCATTTCGTGCGTACAAAAATTACGCTTACCTTGCGGCACGTGCAGAACGGCTGTTGAGAGTCCCGCCAAGACGTCCGGAATCAGGTACGACTTCACGTTGTAGCTCCTGACCCAGGCTATGCACGGGAACAGCCCCAATAGAAACGACGGCGCCCCGGCCAGCGAGCTGCGGCATGATTGGGCCACCCCCTCGGCGAGCTTCGGCTGCGGCTTCGGCTGCGGCTCCCCGAGGGCGTCGTTCGTGAGCGCCTTTCGGTCTACCACCACCCTGGCTTCCGGTGGACACGCCGGAGCTGTAAGGGAGGCAGTAATCTGCCTTTCAGTGTTCAAGATTCGTAAGAATTTAAGGAGAATAAACATCTCATTTGGGGTTTGATGTGTCTGAGTACGCGTGCTTGGACCACGATAACCCTTAGTTTTCGTCATTCCTTGGCTATATATGGGCAGACAACAACACCGCAAGGAGCACCGCTTCATATCCTTCAGTCAATCACTGGCGAATTCATTATAGAACTTTCGCACACTTCTGCAGTTTTGTGCCTCTATAACCTGCTGCAACACGTCGCCACCTCGTTGAGATGCTTACCGTTCAGAGCGGTGGATACCTCAGAAAACAGCCCGACATTGCGCCGCATCGTGTCTTCACACATTCTCCAGGATGTCGCAAAACCGCCAGGGTCACAGATTTCCACGGTCCGCGCTATAAAATGCTCTCGCGGGACTTCACGCACTGTTCATTATCTTCTGACATGACGCCTATCGAGAAGCTTACTATTACGCGCGGAAAGGCGGTGGCTGCTGCGGCAGCTGCTGCAGCGACAACTGCGGGCCACACCAGATTTTTCTTTTTATTTTAAGATACTGCGTGCAGTGTGGCTGTTCAAAGAGGCAGGTTTACAGGAGAAATGCTGGCAGGAAGTGTTCAAAAAAATATACATAAGACCACTCCGCGAAATCAGATTAAGAACTTTCTTGTTCAACTGCACTGACCAGGCACATTGAGTGGCGACCCCCTGATTCACGTATCAGTGCTTCAAGCTGACGAGCAGCGAATGCAGTCTAACACGTGACGATGTTCACGTCTTCACGTGTCTGTATAACTAAGAAAAACACCGTAAACTGTGCGCAAGAATAACTGAACCCGCGTTGCGCTTGCTTATGAGCATGCAAACACGCCCCGTGTATGGCGCGTTTTCACATCGATAATTGCTGTGGTGCGCATTTTAAACACACACACCGAACACACTCTGTGTGTGTGCGCACGCGTGCACGTGTGCGCGCGTGCGTTCCTGCGTGTGTGTGTTGAACCACTTGTAAGTTTGAAGAACTTGTAAGCTTTTGTACAAGCCATCTTTTCCGTGTTTGAAGTTTTCCCAGAAAACTCAACTTGCGGTTTCGTGTTGTATAGTAAAAACTTTTGGGAAACGGGGCACAGCTACTGTTGCCCATGTGGAGCGTTTCGGTGGGGCTGATGGTTTAAACCGAGAGTTTCAACCATCAACGTCATCTGAGCTGTTCATCAATGCAAAATTGTAGAAAGTTTTCTTTAGAAAAACTGCTACTTTGGGCTATCATTGAGCACCTGTCGAAGCATTGAAACTATTGTCGAGCGATCATGTTCTTTCGCAATATAGTCACTTAACTCTTAGATGCGACCCTGCGCGAGAACGGTTCAAGATTATTTTCAATTTATTTCAAATCAACTGTATTTTATATCAGGCATTTATACAGAGATAATATTGGTGTCCATAACATCTGGGCCCTTAGCACAGCTGTGGACCCATGAAATTCGCACATACCCATACACCGACTCAGGTTATAGGACATAAGTTAATTGTACACGATTCACCCAGTAATATTTGCGTGCCACAAAAGGTGGAAAACAATTTGGTTAACACAAATATACGTTATTTATGACAATCGCCACGCAGACATATACGCAGCCCCTGAACTACATAAATTAGCAAGAGCACCGACAAATGGGCAAGTTGGTATGGAGACATAGTGACGAAAAGCGCAGAAAAGCGCAGGACAAAGAGAGGAACTACACAGGACAGCGTTCATCCTGTGTAGTTCCTCCCTTTTATTCGCCGCGGTGGCTGAGGCGTTGCGCTGCTGAGCACGAGGTCGCGGGTTCGATTCCCGGCCTCGGCGGCCACTTTTCTGATGGAGGCGAAAAGCAAAAACGCCCGTGTGTACGAGATTTCTGCGCACGTTAAAGAGGCCGAGATGGTCAAAATTAACCCGGAGCCCTCCACTACGGCGCGCCTAATCGCCTGCGTTGCGTCGGCGCGTTAAACCCTACAATCAATCAGTTCCTCTCTTTGTCCTGCGTTTTTCTGCCCTTTTCGTCACTATGTATAAATTAACAGCTTCAGAAAGAGAAAACAGCCCGTCTTCGGGAACTTTCGGCAACCCTGAACCTTCCTATCTCACTAAAAGATGTACAGTCATGGAGAAATGAAATCTGAACACAAAAATATGAACCAAAACACGTAAAATTCGAAAGTACTGTTCCTGGAAGTCCAATAATGGCGCGCTATTTGTATGTTCGGAAGGAAAGATTTCCAAACATTGTTACTGTATTTAGCAACGCGCTAATTTGACCTAAATGGAAAGAATACGCACTATTTGTGTGTTCTGGTTCATATTTGCCAGATCACGTTTTATTTGTTGATGCATACTACGCGCTATTAAAACAGTTAAAAGTGCCAATACAGAAAACAGCTATAGCTCTCAACCTAAGAACAAACAGCTCTGCTGTACCGAAAAGATAAAGCGTCCAACACACGTGCGAGAACTGAAGCAACAGCTTATTTTGAAAAATACTACACGCACAAACATATACAAGAGCGGCGACCAGTAAACACAATTCACCGGTCAGGCTTCACCGGCATGCTGGCGTAAAAAGATCAGCATTTTTTGGCGTGCAATAGATGGGGAGCTGATACGCGTGCTGCCCAGTCTGTTTGTCAAGTCAGCTTGAATGTTATCGCGCGTGACACGGTAGGTACATTTCTGGACAACTTTTTTTTAAGAATGCGCGCATCCACACGTGGAGCAGTGAGAGCTAGCAAGCCATCGCGCGCATTCCGTTCACGAGCTTCTTTTACATTGTAAGCATGCTCCCTTAACATATATCCTTAAGCAACTTCCGGTCTGCTCCACATAATATCTCAAACAACTAAGGGGAGCTTTGTAATAGCTTCCGCGCCTTAACCGTACAGCCTTCTGTGTTTTTTTACCACAGTTCTGCAGAACTGTGGTAAAGACGCCTCAGTGACGCAGCAAAGGAAGTTTTACCACAGCTGCGTAGAACTGTGGAAAAACACATAAAAGGGCAGACGCCGAATGCACAAAAGGTGTTCTACTATCTACAAAATTTCCCCCAGTTGTGAGAGACATTATTTGGCAGAGTGGAGGATATAGCTGTATAGGTATACAAGTATAAAGATATAGCTGTACCTTTCAGTGTTCTTTTTGTTAAGAAGTGCCGCTATAGTTACTGCACATCGTCTGTTGCCGTTACAATGTTGTTACCCTTTTTTTCAAGTGCCGTGTCATGCCCACCCCTCATGTAATGTCCCAATGGGACCTTTGAGGAATCAATAAATCAAATAAATCAAATCGTTTTTAATTATACCAAAGAATAAATGCTCCAGCGTCGGAACCATGCTGAGCTCCATGCCAATCAGCAGCCACTCGGATCCCAACATTTTTTTCCGCACAAGCCTGACTCTGCTGTACAGTAACAATACATGGAACATGTTCCGGTCTATTAGGTTTTAAGGCACCCAGAACTACGCTGCTAAGACACAAATACATACTCGTAACTTACAACCATCGCGGCTATAAGTATCTTGCGATTGAATTTTTCTGCAGTCACCCTTTTCTAGCTAAAGCCCACTCCCTCTTTCAAAAACAAAATAACTCGCGTGCTTTGACAGGCTTCTTTGGCCTCTCACCAAAAATATCACATGATAGCCATTATGCTCCGTTAATACTTATTCCACACATTTGTATCTCCAGAACCGAGCTTTGGACTTCTAAACGGTTTTTAGCCGTTCCTTTTCTCGGGTAGACGAATGCATGCTTTGCCTGAGGAGGTTCTTAAGGGACCAGTGCATCAGCGCAAAATGAGTTGAGTGCATCAAGATGTGTGCAAGATGAGTGCAAGGTTAATTCAATGCATCAGTGCCAGGAAGAAATCGGCTCGATAGCTAAATGGAATCTATCCAACAGCAGCTTTTTTCTTCGATTGCAGGAAGCTCTCTACCCGCGCAAGGTCGGAGGTGCACTATAATCTAGTATTTCGTACCTGCATCACACAACGATGTCTCCTGAGTCACCACGTGGTCATCCATACTTTGTAGGTGTTTTCCCACGCACAACACATGCGGACGCTTGGATTCCTCCCTTCCTCGCGGCGGTACAAAGGCGAAAGGGCGTTAACAGCTGAGCGACGAACCTTCGTCTGTTCGATTAGACTGTTCCCCACGTTCAACTCCACTTAGCGCATGCTATGTCGTTCCCAGCAGCAGTCTGTTCTGGTTCATAAGACAGGACACTATCATAAACGCCGACAGGAAATACCCCCGTTGCGGTTTCCTGGCGTTCACCCACACTTCGAATGGGCTGCGCACACGGACAATGTATCGATTCTGGATACTGTCAGGCAGGGTGGTTATCACCTACTCTTCCTTTCCCTTATTCTCTTGACACATATCGTACCTTCTCACCTAGCTCGTTCATCTTGGCAAACAGTAAGTACCTTTTATCGCACGGGCAATTGTCGTGCCGACTAATCCTCATAACCGATTTCAAAAATGTTTTTTGGTAGCTGGAGGGCACCACGCTTAGAGCGAAGCCAACTCCAAGGACGCAAGGCATGGTTTCAGTGCACAGCTAATATTACCATATGTCAACTCGGCAGCCAGCGGTGCTCATAGAGGGAACTTCGTTTCTGAAACAGCGCGAACTCGAAGGCTGCGATTTTATGTTGTGCTCACCAGGAGTGTGTTGCGCGGATGTGAGATGCTGGTGGACGCAAGGGTCGTAGAGTGCCTCGTAGCGCCAGTAGCAATGTCATTATTTAGCCATTTAGCCACAACGTCATAATTTTAGCGCCAGTAGCAATGTCATTATGTGGTATTATCATGATCAGTAATAATTTACGTAGTTTGGTAGCACCACTAACGGCATAATATAGCAGCTTAGAATGTACCTGATGTATCAGCCCTGATACGAACCGCTATAATATACTCGCTGCATCTATGAATGAGGGAATACGTGTAAAAAACGCAACTTCGTATACAATACAGATGCAGCCGCTGCCCGGTGCCAACGTTTCGACAAGAGCACCTCTTTTCGTCAGGGTCTGAAAAGCCGTACTGTCGAAGCGTTGCCACCGGGCTGAACTTGCCACCTTTCCCAAATTGGTGTCACTCGTTTTCTCGCCCTGTTCCGAGCTTCATTGTATGCTTAATGCATTTATTTAGGCGAGGGCACGTGATATGCCTCGTGTAGAGGAAATAGGGGGCTGTAGGGAAAAGAACAGCGTCCACAAAAGGAGGACTGGTCTCACGACGCGAGTGCACCTGCGATAGCCGATCAGAGGGCGAATTTAAAAAGGGTCACTAAGGAAGAATACACGTCACGAGTGGGAATGATCCCTTGTTTTTTGGCGGTAACTTAACGGGGCAAGCCTATAGACTCAGCGGCGAGTGTATGATCATGATGGTCGGTTTTTAGTGACGCAATGCCAACTATAGGGCAAAGCTAAGAAAACTGAGTTAAGAGAGATACTAAGGTAAATACTAAAATGGGCAATTAATAGTTAAAGTAAAATCAATGAACTACAATGAAGATGACTGGCGTAGAGGGATAAAGCATAATAATGGTTTCTATGAGAACGGCTGTACAAAATGTAATCTCTACCAAAAAATTAAAAACACGCCTAACACAAAACATGGGATCGTCGGCTAAAAAGTACGATGAGTGCAGTGGCATTCTGTACTCTGGAAATTGTCTGGATGTTATTGTGGGGACTGCTTTGCATTGAATGAGGATGTGGATTACGGATAGGCCCTCCCTACACCTTTACATAGAGAGTTAAACAGAGTCCAGCATTATGTGATATACAGCCTTGCAGTTACCCTTTGGGATAGAGGTGTGCATCGGAATGGTAGCATAAATGAGAAATACCCACTGCAGCGTATCTTCATGCGTAGGTTCCTTTCTTAGGCATTCTCCAATTTTACCCACCGACGGTGGCCAACGTAACGGATAAGCTGTTTGGCCATGAAAATGTCGCGTTCCGATTGCAAGCCGCCCACGAGCACGCTGTCAAGTTCTTCCTCGCGAACGCATTCAGCTTTGTCACGCACTCTGCGGAATTGTAAGGGTTGACTGACGCGTGAGTTATTTATCACCAGGAAGGAACGAAAAAGCAACCTTCACTGCTTCCTTGTTTTAAATGAAAACAGCAGCGCGTCACACGGAACAGAGACAGAAAAACACCACCTGCGCATGGTGTTTGTTCCATCTCTCTGTGTACCATACGACACACTCTTGTTTTCATGTTAATTTACAGCGCAATACACACACAAGGACAAGTAAAGGACATACGCAGCGCTGACTTCCAACCAGTGTTGTGGAATGGGCATCCCCATTCCATTCCAATTCCATTCCGAGGAAATAGAACTTGTCGTGATTACATTCCTTACAATTTCTCGGAATGACAGAATTTAGCCCATTCTAACTCCTGGAATTGACGGGCAGTTCAATTCCATCCCTTTAATTCTTCAACGTAATAACTGCCTCGCTGCTCTATCAAGTTATCGAGAAACGCAACATGAATCACGTTGTCATACGCGTTGAAAAGTGCAAAAGTATGCAAAATGTGAAAACGTGTCACTTGCCACCGATTTCAGAGGTGGTAGCAGCTTGGCTACCTATCTGATGTCTCGTGCAGAACCACCCTTTTAATGGAAAAATTACCATCTCTTCCTAACGAAAGCAGAGAGAAGTGTGAAAGCTAAAAGTGCGTCCAACTTTTACTGAAAGTGCGTCCAACCGATTGTCAAACCTTCAAAGACCCAAATCGTAACCCAAGAACGAACCCATGCTACAGTTTTCCGCTCACTAAGTAAACGCATCTGAGAACGACCTAAATGTATATCGATACGTGGTTTATGAGATAAAGATATACTATTGTAGTCAGTCTTTATGATCGACGCGTGTGTTGTCTTATTTAGAGCCGTTCCTTTTCCGCGATTTTCAAGTAGCCATTATGACACATTGAAAGTCAGAGAGAGAGAGAAAAAGACCACTTGCGGTCCCCGGTTTCCCACACGCACCATGCGCCCAGAGATTCTATCAGAAATTTTTGGGTGGAGCAACCGGTCTATGGGGAACTGTATGTTTTTTTGACAGAACGCCATCGGTGCTAGTCAGAAAGCTCCCGCTTTAACAAGGGGCGGTGTCCCACTCCCCCTTTTCGCATAATAAGTAGCGGTATTACCTAATAGCGAATACCTGTTATGGTATTCGCATGTTATTATGATTTAATGGTTTGCTTTTGCACGATACAAGATGAAGCAGCTGTTATTTTGATGCCTGCTTTTTTTTTCGTTGCACAGTTTGTCACGTTCAATCTTGCAATCTGCTTTGCGTACCGTCATACCAGTGTAATTAGTATGCTGTGGATAACTCACAGGCGTGTCGCCCGGAGCTTTCTCACATGTACACGCATTCTAAATGCTTACTTGAATTATTTCAAATAGATTTACAGAATTGTGTACTAATGCTACTGTACCAACGTGAGGGACGGGAGGGCAGCATCGCGGAACACCGTTAACAGTTTCGCATTCAACGCACGGAAGTCGCCACTACTTCCACATTGACCTCCATTTCGCTTGTTTATTGCCCTGGAACGACGGCAGCCCAATTCGTTCAATGCAGGACATTATTTATGACCCCCTTACCTTAAAGGTGACACAACTATATCGTGACTGGAGCCCTGGCAAAATAAATTAGGGTAAGGCAGTTTGTTTCCATGAACGCGCAACCAATATGCATGAGGACCTGATCTAAATTTTGAATTGAGGCCTTCGTAGGTGAGTAGTGGCGATGCTCCGGCTGTCAAACCAACGACTACGGCTTCAGTAATCAAGTATGTTTGTATCCAGGCGCCAAGACCACGTGCACAGAAACATAGCAACCAGACCACGAAACAGTTTGGCCTAACTTGATTAGAGGGCCAAACTTCCGGGTCGAAGCAAAACACGGTGTCGCACTGCTGTGAGCCTCCAAAACGCTCGCAAACAAGGGCGCTAACATTTAGAAACAAACGAACTGTGGAAGCTGTGTCTACTGAATTGTCCTATTTAATATCCAATGTAATCGTATATAACAGCTGCCCACTACCGTAGCAAAGCGTGGAGGTAGAAAGCTGAGTAACACATCGGAACGTCGCTTGTTACGCCTATGGCGGGTGCCGGGCACAGAAGGCCCTCACCCACAATTTCCTTTTTGCTGCCTTGGTTTTGATTTTCTGGGGCCCCGGGCCCCACTCAACAGACTGCAGAGGGCCCGCAGGTTGGCGCCGTATTCCCGGTAGATGCCTACCAGGTTGGCTTACAAGCTACAAAGCTATTCATTGCGCGCCGGGCACGGAGGGTGGGAGGATAACGCCAAGCAGACTCGTTGTTTCATGTTTCATGCACGAACGCTTCATATTGGTAGCTCCAAGATTTCGCAGCAAAAACTTGCGGTGAGAAACAGCGCGACATTGGATGCGTGCCGTTCGTCCTCCCCAACCCCTGCTTCTCGATGCTATTCCCCGCCTGCCGGCCTGGGCACACGGCGCCAGCCACTGAGACGCCGGTATGCCATCGGCGCCACGAACAGTTGTACAGCGAAAGCTATGCCTCAATAAGCCTGCCATAGCACGAAGAGCCTACCTAACGTCGCCACAGGCCGGACGCGCTTGCGCAGCTAGAAGTTCACTTTAACACGTGCTTCCGCAGGCTGCGCGGATTTGGTTACTCAAAGCGCAGGGTATGCGTTCTCGTTTTCGTCGCCGGTGCTCCCTTTGAGATATACCAACGCAGTCATCGCCGCAGACTAATTAAATAGCGGGAAGGCGCCAGCGATGGTCACGCCATCGTCTAATAATCACCATTCCATTCCCATTCCATTCCTACAAGCGTTGTGCTCATTACATTCCCATTCCATTCCGGCAACTAGAAAAGGGGGAATGATTCCGGAGTGATTCCCATTCCGAAATGGCTACTCCGCAACACTGCTTCCAACTGATACTTTAGTGACACGGGAAACATTTATACATGCAAGATATAGCGACACTACAGCATAAAAGCAGATCAACAATATATTAAATGCACTACACTTTATTTGACCGCCGTTCCCGTCCAGTGCCAACACGTGCTTCGTGTAAGTAAGTCATTCCCTTTGCAGTTAGTGAGATTGAAGGAACACTGATGCAGTCGTCCCCCGACCATATAATCTCTTCTGCTTCGATTATCTCCCTTGTGGTCTGATTGCCACTTTTGCTGGTCTGGTTGCCACACGCTTGGGAACGTGAATGTTCCGGAGCACGTGCGGAGGGCCTCGTCCTTGGGACTGAAGTTTGCCGTTCCACCAAAGCGGACGGCGCCGGAACTTGTGGCCCTTGTGAGGCAGGTGTCCTGACTTGCACCCGCTTGTGAGACCAATAGGTGTGTGTCTGAGAGGGTGGACGTTATAAGACGGTCCAAGCCTGCTAGTTCCGCGTTACCATTGAAAGTGTTCCGACGTTCCTTGGGACCAGTGAACTCTCTTTGATTCCTGCTCATAAGGAAGGGGGATTCCTTGTTCTGCCGAGAGGAACCTTGCTGCGCAAGGGATCTGAGACAATCTTCTCACACTTAAGAAAGTGCAATGAGGTGCGTTTGTCAATAGTGAAGACGAAAGCGAAGAATCTTTCCAGCAGACTAGACCTGAAAGGGCCTGGCATACGAGTTAATAATACCAAGAAGTCAAGCTTAGAGATGTTTTTGCCGGGAAGACACACAAGGTTTATTGCCCGTTACGAGTTATATCAGAGAGAGGTACGTGGCAAAAGACAATGGGCCTGTTCATTCAGCAGAAGCTGAAAGTTCTTACCATTGATGACCCATTTCTGGTCAAGAACTCTAAGGAGGTTATAGATTACTTTACGGCCCACCCCCACACTGCGTTCAGCATGGTCTCCGTAGATATAAAGGATTTATTTTACTCGATGCCACACGAAAAGTTAATGCCCGCAGTCGAGGAACGCATCGACAGTTTTGGCACCGTTGCATTTCAGAATAAAATAGGAACGTTTTTGGTTTTCTCGAGCTTTTGCACATGTACCTCACTTCAACGTATTCCACTTGGAACGGCGATGTGTACCTGCAAAAGCATCGTGTTTGCATCGGATCATGCGTCACACAATATTGAGTGACATTTTGTTAGCCAGGTGCGATCGCGATCTGCTTTCACAAAATGTAGCCAGTGTTGTTAGGATTTTCCGATATGTAGACGACTTCTTGGTGGTCCTCGAGAAGGAAAGAAGGTTGGGTGAGTTGCATTTCTTGCTGACTGGGTTTGATGAGCGCCTTGCTCCTCTGACGCTGACGCTGGACTTGAGATTGTATCTGAGGAACGACCATGTCTGCTCGAAGTATGAGCCGCGGGATAACAAGACATTACTGCCGTATCCCTCGGCTCATTTGAAGCTTGTGAAGAGGGAAATTGAGAATGTGTGCCTAACCAATGCCCTCCAAAATCTTGTCATCACGTTGTTCATGATCAGGTTGTACGGCTGGCAGCATCTGGGTATCCTGAACATTTATTAATTTCTTTGTCTGACGGCATTCACAAGAAGACAAAATCAAAACGACTGCCCCATGACCCTGCGCAAGATAATCAGCCGACAAACAAAAAATAAAAACGACACTAGTACCTTATATTCACGGGGTTTCCCATGGCCTAAAACGGATAGGGAAGCGGGTAGACGTTCGCGTGGCACTTTCCGCGCCACATAAATTGTTATGCTTGTCCCGAGTAAGTAGTGGAGCCACCAAGCAATCTCGAGGAGGTCAGACTAAGCACCAGAATCGTTATGTGAAGTGTGTTCAAGGTATCGCGAACCGCATTTCTCTTTCATGTGGAAAGTGTTACGTAGGCCAGAGAGGCCGATGCCTAAATGACCTCTTGCGGGAACATGATTGCAACGTGAAAGGGGGGCTGACAGGACACTCGGCAGCCCACTGTCGGAATCACGAGTGCGTACCGAAGTTTGAAGACTGTACGGTGTTGAGCAGAAGTGGCCATCAGACCACAAGGGAGATAATCGAAGCAGAAGAGATTCTACGGTTGGGGAACGACTGCATCGGTATTCCTTCAGTCTCACTAACTGCAAATAAAATGGCTTACTTACACGAAGCACGTGGTGGCAATGGACGGCAACGGCGGGCACATAAAGTGTAGTGCATTTAATATCTTGTTTAACTTTTTTATCTGCTTTTATGCTGTAGTGTCACTATATCTTGCATGTATAAATGTTTCCCGTGTCAATAAAGCATCAGTTAGAAGTCAGCGCTGCGTATGTTTCTTACTTGTCCTTGTCTGTGTCTTTATTACGCTTTAAATTTAACAGGTTGAACCAACTAGTCCGGACATCAACGTTGCTATGTTGTTTTCACTCGGGAGGTATGCAACAACGAGCCCGAGCTTCAACTCTCCTGCGTTTACAGCAAAACCTGTATATCGCTACCCCCAACGGTTTCGTCGCCGTGGGCAAAAACGATCTCCGTGGGCAAAAAAATGGTCCCCGTCCCGCCCGGTGAAAGTGGATGTCCAGCAAAGCCGTTGCAAACCACTACAACCCGCCGCGGTGGCTCAGTGGCTAAGGCGTTGCGCTGCTGAGCACGAGGTCGCGGGTTCGATTCCCGGCCGCGGCGGCCGCTTTTCTGATGGAGGCGAAAAGCAAAAACGCCCGTGTGTACGAGATTTCGGTGCACGATAAAGATCCCCAGGTGGTCAAAATTAATCCGGAGCCCTCCACTACGGCGCGCCTCATCGCCTGCGTTGCGTCGGCGCGTTAAACCCTTCAATCAATCAATCAAGCAAACCACTACAAATGGTGACGGAGGAGCGTATGACATATTTTTCGTTGTCTCGGCGGGCTTGTCGCTTGCGCTCGGCTATAGTGTCACTATAGATAAGGGGACTGAGTATCGGCACTCTTTTCTCCTATTGTTCCCTGCCGCCGCCATGATCATTGGTCAGTGACATTTGTTTACACTGCGACGGTTCATGGGCGCCGCCATTTTGTTGTTGGTGCGTTTTAGTTGGTCAGCTCTGCCAGGCTTGGTTTGTCCTCCCTGCTCTGTGGCTGCACCCCACTGTCGTCATTCCGAATGCGAATAAAAGATAACGCATTTAACAGCACCGAAGTGTGTCCAAAGTTGCGGCAAATTCTGGGTCTTCCCAAGCCTGACACAATCTCTCGGTGTGGTGCGCACACGTGCGTGCGTAGGTGCGTGCGCGTGTGCTTGTGCGTGTGTGTGTGTACGCGCGTGCGCGCAGTCTGATTGATCCCTGTTGCATCGTCTATCCGGAAATCTGGTGTGATAAGTCTAGCACAAACAGTGCAGTCGGCAGAAGGGGGTTTTGAAAGTCCAAAAAGTTGCTTCCGTGCGCCCTCTTACCATCAATGGATCAATGGAGACAGCTGAAGGGAGTTGCGGAAGTCGAAACTCCCAGAAATGTTTCCGAATTCTCTTCCCCGTTGGCCACAGAGCAGTAACGAGGTGAAGAAAAAGGAAGAAAGAGGGGCTGGAACCCCCCGGTTGCGTTCTCATTATTTGCAAAATGTGTTCTCCAAAACGTTTGACAGATACTACTGACTAGCTTAGTAAAATATACCTTACCGCTTTGTGCGGGCGTCTCCACATCCCCCGTGAACGCCTCGTTGCTCCTTCCGAAGTCAGGCATAGTTTCCCGCATCGCACGGCTTGCACAATCCACTCGGTCACGACGCCTACACGTGCGCGAAGACTACGCGCGATGCTCGCTCTTCGAATGCCGCACAAGTCGCATTTTGAAGTTCGGGATGGGGACGCCAGATTTTTGGAGTCCCACTGCCTGATTA
Source organism: Haemaphysalis longicornis (assembly GCF_048455015.1). Taxonomy (NCBI): domain Eukaryota; kingdom Metazoa; phylum Arthropoda; class Arachnida; order Ixodida; family Ixodidae; genus Haemaphysalis; species Haemaphysalis longicornis. Next base: position 24,988,850 of record NW_027526407.1, on the reverse strand, counting down.
GATGACCAGTCCTCCCATCGTTGTTGATAGTAGTCTATAGGATCAGATTATTAATGACGAGATAGTTCGAGCAGTTTGTACCACGACGAGTAGCGACAACTCGTTTTTTCAAAAGGCAGATGGTTTAACACCCCAAAAAAAAAAAAACAAGTGTAGGCGAAATACCGAAGGAGTGAATAGAACTAGACTCAGTCGGTTGCCGCCTGGTAGTACACAACAGAGGTGGTACGAAGGGACGAAATTAACGTCGACTTTGAGCAGGGCAAAGCCGCGACAATAGAAATGGTACGAAGGGGCAAAATCTACGTCGACTCTAAACAAGGCAAAGCCGAGTTAGTGCGACTTCACAGTACACGCTCGGCAGTTCTGTTGCCTTCCTTTTCCTTCCCAGCAATCACTGATACCAGAACTCGTCCTTCACAGTCACTGTGCACTCGAATACAGACACGTGCGTAATACATCCAGTCCAACCACAGCTGTTTTCGTCTCGTCGCAGATGTTTCAACGGACAGTGATGAAAGGCGGCAACCCATGTAAAACACTGCGCGCCGAACCAAATGTGCTTCCTCCCGCGCTGCCGTTTCATCCGAGCGAGGTAGAGGCTTATTAAAACAAGCCGCGCGAGGATGGCAACTTGGCGCCCAACGTGGGGCAAGGGAGTTGTACCCTACCCGTACGCCCTCTCCACTCCGCGTATGAAGCTGTCAATACACCATCGACTACGCCGAGGACGCTGCGAACAGCGCGCGTTTCGACACTATACGTCCAATGAAGGCGCGGCTTTCTTTATTTTTTTGCTTTCCTTCCTGAATGCTTCAACGATTTTCGCTCCCGGCGAAGGCGTGCGTGCTCTGCTTTCCGGGTTCCATACTCGGAAATCGAGCGAGCAATTTGCCTCGGGCCTCTGTCACGGATACCGGTCTTACCGATGGGCGAACGTGTGCCGCGTTGCGAAGTCGAGCCGAAAAGTGGGAAACCCGTACATTCGGCTGGTTACGATGGCTGATTTAACATGCTCTGCGCATCATAAAAGCTGGCACAGGAAGTAACCGGTGCACACTGAAGCTTTGGTTAGTTTAATGAATTTCCGTATCCGATTTGATAAGCGACGCTTTGTACGTGTTACTTTTAGCGGCCTAGCTGTTGTAGAGGCCGTAAGTTCGCCGTTACAGGAAAAAATACAGAGGAAATGCGGAGCGCTCGTGAGCACGTGCCTCGAGGCGGCCTCCGAGCGTTCCCAGCTGCCGCAGTGGCTTTAGCAAAAAAAATAATAATAATAAGCCCAGCGCTGTCGTCGGCGCTACCGCGTATTTAATGTTTGGCATGAGGAACACCATCGAGGGTATCGATGCATATGACGATGACAACTACTAGCACAGGGCAAACCAACGACGGAACATGTAAATAAATATAATTTCAAGTTTGTACCAATGAGTGGTGATCTGTCCTTCAGCGCTCACGGAGAATGAAATCCAACGGGAAGATGCGTTAACGTGAGATTATGAGAGCATGAATTATCGGTACAGAACAGCGCAAGCGGGCATCTCTCCACCCACTGTTCGGCATGCACGTGTAAGGCGTGTAAGCCACTCTTGAAGGAGGTCAAGGTCTTGTGTCCGTGTCGTGACAGCCGGGCGAAAGAATAGCGAGGCATATTACATAAAACAGCTGGGTCATGAGTGCGTCAGTGAAACGTCGATCTTATTGCGCAACAGTGGGATGAAGTTTATTGAATACCGGAGTTAGGGTGTTTGTTTTCGTTGGTTTTTATTGTTATGCGAAGTGCCATCGTTTTCTTTCGCGCATGCGCAGTAGCGGTGGTTCCGGGTGTACTTATATGTGACTTTGGTGTAATAAATGTTAGTTGCAAGTCTGCGCCTGTCTGTGTTCCTTCCCTTTTAGATGCGACTGCATCTCATTCACTCGCCTTGTCCCTCCATACGGCGTCGTTGTCCGTCCACACCCCTCCCCCATTCTCCTCGCCGCGCGAGCTGCGCTCTCCGCCGCTCACCCCCTCTCCTCTCTGATAGCGAACACTCTCTCGCGAGGGGCATTGGATTGGATTCGATTGGCTTGGCTTGGCTTGGCTTGGCTTGGCTTGGCTTGGCTTGGTTTGGTTTGGTTTGGCTTGGCTTGGCTTGGCTTGGCTTGGATTGGATTGGATTAAAGTGGATTGTGTTGGATTGTGTTGCGTCATAGCCGCGCCACGTTGCGTCATAGCCGCGGCAGGGAGTTCACGGCACGTTTCACGCGATGGGAGAATCAACCTAACGGAAACAACAACGGAACCCCTTATGCGTTGCATCTACACAGGGGTTCCCGCGAGGGGAGGTGGGAGTAATTTTTGTGGGCGTCTCAAATTGCGCAGTTTTTTACTACACGTTGAAGATGCACCAATTCGCCCACCAACAAGTTCTTCTAAATCCTGAAGCTTCGCTATAGTTCAAGCCTTGCGCAACGTAGTGCAAGCTTCACCATTTAATTGAGCTGGCGGAAGTCTACAATGCTGAGAATGACTCTGCATCCACCACAAGAAGAAGACGACCTCTTCAATGCTCATTACGACGATTACTAGCACCTCAACTATGCAAATAAACAATGATACCGAAACTTAACTATGAGTCCGGCAATACTCATCCATAACAGCTTCGCCATTCAGTTCTTGCGCGTGAGTGCAAGCGTCCCTTAATTTTTTCCTGTTACTTTTTTATAGGTTAAAACTTTACGCTAACGGGGTGTTACCATTACTCAATGCCATGTCCGAATATATCGTTGCTGGTAGCATAATTCAGTTAATAGAATTTACAGTAGTCAAATTAAAAGTGGAAATTTTAGCTTCATGTGAACGGCTTAGCTTTGTCTCTTTTGTAGCGATTACATCACACTCAAACGATGAAGGATTCAGTTTGTTGAGTTTAAAGCCAGAACTTGAAACAGTGCGTGTAACGGGAGCTCAGTTTGTATTAGTCTATCGATTTGAAGGCGAAGTTTTCTTTGCCGACTATCGCAGTGCCAACATTGCAATACTTTTTGTCGGCACAAAATTGCGCAATTGGCGTAGTCACGACATTTTATTGATACAACAATTGAAATGGCTGATTTCAATCCTTTGATTGCCAAAGACTCGCTGTTTTGTATTTTCACGGATGAGAAGAAACTGGTTATAACGGAAGCTAATCTTTCGCTCCCGTTCCCTAGTTTGCTCCCCCACTTTGCTCTGACGACAGAGGGCAAATAATGCTACCTCCATACAAAGAAACATCATATGTGAATTCAGAAGTGACGTGCTGTCCGCTAAGTCAAGACCTACAGAGAGATAAAGCTCAGCCACACCCCAAATTAACTATTTTTAAAGTATTTTGTTCAGAATGCCAAGAGCAGAAGTGAGCATTGGGTCGCAACCAATTTGGTAGTTATGGGGGGAGATTCCCTGAACATATGATCTAGCGACAACCAGAACGTATACCTAAGCCAAAATGATGACTTTAACAAAACAGCGCGAAGCACGGGACAAAGGGAAGATGAAGACAAAACAAGCGCTGACTATCAACTGTATAAACAGTTGATAGACTATAAACAGTTGTAGACTATAAATAGTTGATAGACTATAAACAGTTGTAGACTATAAACAGTTGATAGTCAGCGCTTGTTTTGTCTTCATCTTTCCTTTGTCCCGTGCTTCGCGCTGTTTTGTTAAAGTTATGTACCAACTTGCCCAACTACAAACCCTGCTCCAAAATGATGAACCCTACCTGCTTTTTGCCAGTGTGCAAAGAGTGCCCCGAAGAAATACGTTCGATTTATTGAGGAAAACGGAAATAAGAGCACAAAAAAGCAAAAAATAGGAGCCCTTCCACCCAGTGGGGTGGATGGGCAAGAAGCTGTATAAAATACACGTCGCACACATGGTTAAAGAACATGCATGCATTAATTATTGCCGTCATTCTGTAATGGTAGTGGCTGCGGCTTTGTGATTACCCAATGAAACTTAGAAACACGAGAGATTTCTCCTAGCAGACAAGCATGGGGACTGTGCGTTTTTCCTCGTACAAACCCATGTATTGGCAACAGACGAGAATTCCACAACCTTTGCAACTCCGCTGCGAACTACCAAATAATGAACAGATAATGAAACTCGCCGTAATAACATCTTAGTCGTAGCCGGTTATTATCACGTCATTAGTAGTGGGATAGTTTGGATGCAAAAAGGGGTTGCAGCCAGTTTGTGTAACCATGCTCCTCCCGTATACACCCACGTATTGACAGCAAACGGGTAGTTTGTGTTGTTTACAATTTTACTGCCAAGCAACTAACTGTGAGGAGTAACTGAAACTCGAAGTAAGGACAGACTCGTCTTAGCGGTAAATTGTCATGCAATTTTTTGTCGAAAAAGTCTCGATAAAGAAAGAGTTACTGCCGCTCGCTGCTAAGCACTCACGGTAAACTTGTCATTGCCCACGCAGAGGAAAAATGCATGAAATCCTAGCCATGTTAAGGTTTGCCCTTAAAAACTGTACGACGCTTAACCGTCGCCTTTAAGTGTGCAACGCGATATAGCGTCATCGTACTCGGCGAGGAAGACCCTGCAGAGCACCCGACACAGACATACGGCCGCGCATCCTTCAGACCTGTGCCAACAGCGAGTACGCGCTACGGCGTATTACACCATAGTTCTTACGTCATCGTAACCCCAGCAGGGCCCACGAGTGGTGAAAACTTACCGCTCCCGCTCACACGCCATCTGTTGGCGCAACGCCTTACGATTGCGAGGTTTCACTGGGTAATATTAAAACAGCAGCATGACGCTCCCGTTAAAACATCAGCACGATACCAGACGAGGGGTGGGAAATCCTGCTGTCGTGTGACGAATATTGGAGTTCAGGAATTCAGAGACACGTGTTATTGCAAGGTCCCGTTTAAATCACCTGTGTAAAGGTGTAATCACCTTAGTCTAATGAACAGGCCACCAAAAAAATAAAACAGGGCTCGTCCGGGATTTGAACCCGGGACCTCTCGCACCCGAAGCGAGAATCATACCCCTAGACCAACGAGCCACGCTGCGTCTAATTGCCTGCCGCCCCTTGTGTTCTTCTAACCTCATACAGGATCTTTAGTGTCGTCAGTACATTCTCTGTACCAACGGTCGCGAAGAGGTTCTCATTGTGTGGCAAGTGAGAAAATCGATACCTGTGTGATTCAGCGCACAAACAAGAAAATATTTCAGAGGAGGTTAAAAATGCGTGCTGATAATTTGCGCGCCGTCTCAGTTATAAACTTCCCTTTTGATATTGATTTCTCAAAAGAAATTGTTTTAATTTAATTCATTCATTGATTTGTATTTTTTGTTAGCTGGCTGCTTTGCCAGACTTTGCCAATAGCGATTAGTAAGCATACCCTAGCAAAAATTCTGATACAAATTCTAATACACGTATATGCTTATTGCCACTAATAGACCTATCAGTCTGTATTAGTCTATTAGGTCTATCAGTTTGTATCAGCCTATTAGTCCTATCAGTCTGTATTAGTCTATTAGGTCTATTAGTCTGTATTAGTCTATTAGGTCTATCAGTGTGTATTAGTCTGGTAGGTCTATCAGTGTGTATTAGTCTGGTAGGTCTATCAGAGTGTACTAGTTCTATCAGAACCAGTGCAAGTTCGAACAAAGCAATGAAACATGGCAACACATTTTATTATCAGGGTACACAGGCAAATTCCTCTGGCTGACAGAAATTTGGCTGAATAATTTAATGTTACATCAGTTCGTAACCTGATTAAGAACGAATGGATAAATTGCAATGCGAATCCACAAAATAGCTGCAGCATGCAATCAGAAAAGCTCGTCAAACCTGTACGGTCCAGCCGTAGGTACATATCGAGCGCATTAATGGCCGATTGAACACCATTCCCATTTCGATGCAACTTCAAAACGGCATTCACCCTTCCGCAAAACGCGATTCGAATGGAGTCTCTTCTTCGTGAGGCATTGCGTTGAGAAACAAAGGAGTCCGAAGCGGCGAGGTGACGGGTCAAAGATGGGTCGGGCGGCGGCCCGGATCACATTTGTCAATGTTCGGCGGGCGGTAGACACATCGCCAACACTTCTGGATGACGTGATGCACACGCTTTCTTCGATGTCAGGCGTTCGATGTCAGCATAGCAGACAGAGCAAAGATGTCCGGAGCCGCGAGGTGACGGGTCCATGATGGATCGCGCTGCGGCCTGGTTCATACTTGCCAAAGTTAAACGGGCGTTAGACACATCTCCAACACTTCTAGATGACGCGATGCACACGCGTCTGATGTGAAATAACGCTAGAAGCCGCTTCCTTCTAACCGTCTTCTTCCCGAACGTACACACACGCCAGCCGCACTTTGATACCGTCGCCATCTTGGCTATCCAACGAAGACCATTGGCATGGCTTGGCTTGACTTCGTTGCAGTTTTTTCGGCTTAGTTAGATTTCTTGCTGCTCTTCTTGCAGCCTCGCAGGTACGGTCAGGTTAAAGTCCCATCATCTGCTTTAAACGCCGATCAAGGGCCTTTAGGTCAGGTTAGCGTCACTAAATAAAGGCGTAGCTTATTTAGTTACGCTAGGTCAGGTAAGGTGGCTTATCGCTGGCGCAGCACTCCCAGCGCATTTTTTAGGAGCGAAAATGAAAAAAAAAAGTTGACCTATTTTGCATAAGAATTTGGTTGGAGATTTACGGAGATTTGTTAGTGAACAAAACGTTTCATAATAATATACCAAATAAACATTATTGCTCAAGGACGATCATTTCAACCTTTTTTGGCTTGTGATTTTCCAGAAAAAATAAAAATTCAGGAAATCGCACTTTGCGGGTCCATTTGTATTAGTTTTTATTATAACCAATACGTCTCTATTAGTTCGTATTAGACTCAGGTCTATCAGATCTATTAGTATTTGTAAACTAATACAAACTAGGTGTATTTGTATTAGTCTAATACAACTTGTATATGAAACTTATAAAACTGATACAAGTTTGTATAAGACTAATACATGTCTTATACACCTAATACAAAAATGTATAAGACTAATACAAGTTTCTATCAGAATTTTTGCTAGGGTACATTCCTACTCCCTTTGGTACGCAACCGGTTTACAACAACCTGCATGCATAGAGTTTCATACTAATAGATACTAGAGGGCATAGGCGTGCGCACAGGGGGGGCAGGGGGGGCGGCCGCCCCCCCTAATCATCTGAAGGGGGGCGCCAAATTGGCCCATATTTTGCCAATGTAACACATTAAAGTAAAAATTTCTGCTCAGAAATATTTTGTATGTGCTGCAATTTCATCGGAGGATGAACAACTCTATTAGAATCACCGGCAGCTAGGACGTGGCCGCTACGTCGCGGAGACCTGCCTGGTGCCCGGGCCTATTCACGCTTCCCAGGTGGGGTTGCGTGCGTTTTCGGGCCGCTGGCGTGCCAGGGCAGCCTTCGCCTGCTGGACGGCCTGGATTTGGGCACTGTAGTCTTTAGCGTTCATAGCTTCTGTGATATGAGAGGGCAGAGTTCCTTGCGCTGCCTCGGCAGGCTGTGTCCTGCAGTTCCAGAGTATATGGCTGAGTGTCGCACGCGCACTATCACATACACGGCACATTTCACTTTCGTATACACGTCGGGGCACCATCCATCTTTGCACTGCGTTCGGACCGCTAGGCCTTCAGTGGGGAGAGGTCGGGAGTTGCTGTAAAAGGGTAGGGGGGGGGGGGGGGGGGGGGGGGGGGGCGCAGCGGTAAGACTTTGCCCCCCCTAATCGAGAACTCTGCGCACGCCTATGCTAGAGGGAAATCTGGCGCTGAATTCGCGGGCCGCCGTGGGCGGCGCTATTGCAGCTAGCGACGTTCCTCGCCTCCTTGGCTTATTTAGCCACATGGCTTCTTTTTCGTCATGACGCCAAAAGAGGTAACATGACGCCAAAAGAGGTAACATTGTTTTTTGTTCATCTTCCATGAAGCTTATAAATAATCCCTGACAAATAAATCTTTCTGCAGCTTTAATTTTATAATAACAGAACAAATTTGATTAATTTTCTGCAGTAATATCGTTGCATTTTTGCAGCCGAAGCCAACTTTTCAGCCTATTCGTGAGCCATGCCAAGGACAAGTGGAACGTGCCTGCCCGGTACATGACGGCACGCTCGCTGAAGCGCGGCTCCCCTAGACAGTGGCGCCAGATTTCCCTCTAGTATATATTAGTATGAAACTCTATGCCTGCATGCACATAGGATCGATACCACTTTATAAAAAGGTCGTTTTATTAAAAGCGGATACCAACTCGATATTCTTAAATGAATGTCTCTGAACACAAATACAGCGGCCCCCGCGTTTCTATCACTTATTTTACAGCACCGCAAGCAGTCTTCATCACGGACATGTCTCTCACACCACGCGTCACGGCTGTTGGGGCCGTAGCAATTATTCCCCTGCAGACCCCTTCCCCACTGTCGAGTAGCAATCCGGACTTAAGCCTGGATAACCTCTCGACCTTTCCGTTTGCTTCTCTCTCTCTCTCTCTCTCTCTCTCTCTCTCTCTCTCTCTCTCTCTCTCTCTCTCTCTCTCTCTCTCTCTCTCCCAATGCGGTGTGCTCGTAGGATTAGTCTAATGGACTTTTTGCAGTAAGTCGGCCAACACTGAGCCCTCAGCGGTGGCAACACTGGTGGTTAACGCGCCGACGTCATGGGAAAGGAAGCGTCGTGCAGGAACGCCGTTGCGGTTACGCGTTTTGACCCGTCGATTCACCATTCTGCGGCTTCATAATGAGATTTTAATGCGTAGCATTCTTTGCCGAGTACTCCCACAGCCAGAAGCGAGTAACGCCCTGCATTTCCACAAAAGTGTAGATATCGCGCAAGTTTCACCTGTAATCGCAATGATATCCTAACTGGAGAGGACTGATTGAACAAAATTTTGAAAAATAGGAAAAATATAAAATAATTCCGGAAAATGGTGAAACGTGTAACGCCCTGCATTTCCACAATAGTAAGGCAGATTTCGCGAAAGTTCCAAAATGTAATCCCTATGCATAACGTAAATTGAGATAATTGATCGAACGAAATTATGAAAAACTAAAATATCAGAAGAATATTTAAAAAATTCCCCCGCATTTCCCCGAGGGGGAGAATGTGAAAGTGCGAATGCACGGTTGTCGGCCCGCTTGCGGCGCTTGCGCTCGGCCCCCGCAGCCCACCACCTCGCCGCCTTCTCTTCCATCTCTTCCATCGGGTTTGTAGTATCACGTGTACACCACGCAGTTATCAAGCCGCTATAACGCCGCTGAGTCGCCAACGCACGCCGCTGACGACGTAGTTTGAATGCGTTAAAGATATAAGGCGCGTTACTGACAATATCAGCGTCGCGTCCGTGGCTTATTCGGTAGAGCGTCGGGCTGCGGCCCGCAAAGTCCTCGGATCGAAACCTGGCGCCGGATGCTGTTTCTTCTTTAAATATAGAGGAGCACTGCGGACGCCGCCGCCGGCGGTGGATGGTTTGGGGTCGCTTATAAAGTGTATTCACACTTAAAATTCCGCAAAATGGCTGAACGTATAATGCATACAATTTCCACAATAATGCAGATTTCGCTAAGTTCCACCTGAAATCGTTATGATAGCGCAATTGATATAATTGGTAGGGCAGGATATAGAAAAAAAAAACAAAAAATTTGGCTGGAAAAAATTCACACTCAAGACAGGCGCCAAAAAAATGCATGCTACGCATTAGTAGTTATTTCTGTGAATTTCTGCAGAATTTTTTGGTTGTTTTGTATACGCTGCTAATGCCATTTAGCATTATAAAGCCCGATGTCCATGCAGTGCACCGTACATGTTTCTAGCGGTACGGATACATGAAAGATGTCTCGAAAAAGGAACCTACAATGCGCGCCTTCAGCGTCTGCCGTTTCATTTTAGCAATCTCTAGAGTAATGCGCCCTTTCTACACACCATCTTGAGAGCTGCGTTTCAAGGCCGGTCACGACTGCCGCCTTTAATGGCACCCAACGTTTAGGCAGCAGAGTTGTTTTGGTGCAGGCAGATTGCAGCCTGCATGCCTGCTTCGCTCTGCTCATGCAGACGGACGTTTTGACAGCTGCTTTACCGCAAACGCGCTTGCCTCTTTCTTTTTCTTTTCTTTTTTTTTTTTTTGAAAAGAGCCGTTTTGTGACACAGTTTCACGTGAGAGTCGAGGCTACCGCACGTTTAAAGCGGACGTTCAGGCAAAAGACTTGTGTCACTGCAGCCAAAAATTCGAGCGTGTAGGTGTGTTTCGTTCTTGTTTTGACATTTCGACCGCAGTAGATCGGTAACATGAACTAGGACGTTGTTGTTTGTTTTTAGATTATGCGCATTCCGTTCTCTCGTGGTCTTAACGGCACATACCGTGCAGTAACCACGCCGTTCTCGAACTGAATTAGAATGCTGCTTTTTTTGTAAATTTTGATTTATGTAAGAATTCCTGACACAACGTTTGTTGCACAATGCACGAATTGTATTGCTTATAAAATACAGATGAAATATGCACCAAATTTTTATAGTAACTTGCATATCAACTTCTTTGCAGGTGTCCTATCACAAGTTTCCAACTGACATACAGACGAAAAAGGTGGATCGCAGCAATCAATGGAGATGAGCAACAACGTTTTATTGCCTGCAAGGCAACGAAAGCTTGTTCGCAACATTTGGTGGACACAAGAGCCGTGTTTTTATGTATGTGTTAGTCCTTTCCGCGAGTGGTTTAAAAAGCTTGATCACTAGGAAAGTGAACGCTCAACAAAGAACGGACTCTTACAGTCCGTTCATAACGGCCAGCCACAACTACCACAGGGCAATGGAGCATCGAATAAATACGTTTAGAACTCAACGACTAAACGAGTACACAGCGGTAAGGCTTATCCTACAATCACGTCATGCTGTTCGTCATCACAAACGACGGTGCAACGCAAGATTATTCGACGCTAAAATTGTAGGATTTCTTGTAGTATCTCCTTGTTCACGATACCGTCGAAGAAAAGGCCAAAATATAGAGCTGCTCTTCTAGCGATGGAAGAGCGGTGAGGTTGTTCTCCCATCCAGTTATGGTAGAACCTACTTCACGAGAAGCGGCTGCCTTGGATGACACCCCAGCGGACGGTAGCTACTCTGCGTTCGCAGCTTTCTCGCTTCCTGCATGATGGCCCGTGCAGCGCATGCACAGTGTTGCCAGAGTGGCTCGCCGCTCCTCCGCTAAAGCGCTCGGGCCATTCTCCAAAGGGTCTATTGAGCCCCGGAATCCCGAAGAAGTGTTTCGGGGCTGGGCCTGGCAGTATTGCCGCGTATTGCTGGGCCAGAGGTTGCTCACTTGGAGCGATGAAAGGAAAACGCGGCATCCCCAGATCCCTGTGGTACAAATCTTTCGTCAGAAGTCGCATTTGCTGCGTGTAGCCAGAACCGTCGAATCAAACCTTCCCGATGACTGTACCGGCCTGACATCCCCATATGCGGCTGGGAACGAGGGTATTCGTGGCTGTGAAGAGGAGGCGGCTTGGTGTCTTCCTTGGGTATGCTGCCCCCCCACCCTACCGTCACTCGACGTACAATGAGCTTTCAGTTGCTTGGCACGGCGTTAGGCTGAAAGTTTAATGTGTAACGTTAAAGCTAAATAAGGTCGAAACAAAATAATTGAATTGTGACGGTGACAACAGCCGTTAGAAGGCCGTGGACGACTCACCAATTCACCCACCCGTTCCTTAGCTCTGGATATCTAGCCCCAACCAAGAACCTTCTGACCAGGCTCCAACGAGTGAACTCAGTTCTTTTGTTAAATACACCCTCCATGCATCTACACGAGACCGCACATCATAGCATTACTCAATATCAATTGCGGCATTCGTAACGAATGCAGCTATCCTGGACCCAGAGTTACAGCTGCCGCCGTTAAAGTTCACTTGGAATTTCGGTGAGGGATTCTTAAGCAGAGGAAAGCGGCAGGGTAGCGTTTACTCGTAGTATACTTGTGGTTAAAAGGCGGCAGGATGATTACAGCTGTTACCGATACGACACCACAAGAAGCTACCTACACTGCAAATCATGCGCCAAGGATTGTTACGCTGTAGTCAGATGGTTGCGTTAAGGCTACCAGGTCCGGGAAACTTCTAGCCTCCTCCATACCTAAAGAGTTGAAAGTTCAAGAACAGCTTCCTGCTGTAGAACGATACAGCACCTTTATTGACGACAGCTTGCAGCTCTTCGCAAAACGTCCGATCTGTATTGACTTGGTGCTTGGTCTCTCGCCTGCGATGGCGTTTGATATTAACGCAACGAAAATCGATCAGCAGTTTCATTAGTTCGTTCCCTTAACTTCCTGTAGTGGTTCTACTCGTTTACATTTCCGTTAACCAATAGATGCGCTCGATTCACTTTACTCCGCGCTGCTGAGCAAGCACAAACCTGAAACATTCCGCGATGACGTCTAATATTTACTCCATTCACTGCGACCACATACATATTGTAACAAAAACAGACGGCAGCCTGTATTCCTCTCACGTATGAAGCGGTCACCAAAACACCTTCCGGAATTCCAAATATCTCCGTAAACGACGGATCCGGGTTGTACGGCGAGCAGCGGGCGATAATGAGCAATTATTGTATGTGGTGTTTGAACGCGCCTGTGGCATGGCAATTACTTCGGGTGGCTTTAAACGGCTATTCGGTAGGGCAGAACTTGACAGCTATTACAAACATTTCTGAACATTCGGATCACGTTCTTCGTTCGCGCGCTTCTACAAAAAAAAGTGAGGAAGCCCGGAAAGCTTTAAAATTATCTGTAAAATATGCACGTTAGAAAACGTTTGTAGGTAGACAGAAAAAGGTTTGAAATAATATTTTTGTCGTCTGGCTGCGTGTGCACGGACATCCTTGACTGAGGACGTTGCCCATGCGATCCAACGGGTCTACCATTTCCGTTTCGCTCGGAATAAACGTTCATTCCTCCCTGTAGTTTTTACCGTCGTCTGCGGCCACCTGCACCGATCACACATGCGAATGCATCGAAAAGTCACCCTTTTCAAAAGGGATAGCCGAAAGTCGCAGTTCCAAATTGATTTCTGAAAGGGACGATGAAGCCCAAATTCAACTTTGTTTTCTTTTAAGCAAATGAAGCTTTTCTTTAAAGTGAGTTTTCTTTTTAAAAAAACTAACGTCAGGTTACCTACATCGACTGCATGCCAGTACCGAAAGATGTCTTTTAACTAAAAAAAGACTAAACAAATGAAAAAAAATCAAATTTTGCGCCCCACGACGACACCAGTGACGAAATGAGGTTTGGGATACTGAAAACGTAGATATCAGTGACTTAACTGTACGTCAGCGTTCAAGTGACACGATCAAACGAAACTAGTGGCACCACTCCAATCGCACCGTATGTTTCTTGGCGGTGGATTTAATTGGTAGTCGCCAAGCGTGGCAACCAAGTCCCTGTGACGTCATTAGCGCTTGGCTACAATTGACTGGTGAGTCGCCCTGCTTCGTGTGTTTTTCTAAGTATAGGTTGGTATTCACTGAAAAATTCAGCTGTCAGTTTCTTCGCTTGGCAACCCCGGAAACGGCCGCGGACATGGCGCGGCTTGGCAACTGCGCCCGCACGCCGACGAAAAAAAAAACACCAGCGTGCGTCCTCTACTCCGGTTCAACTCGATTTTCAACGGTGGGGTTAGTGTCACTAGATAAGATACAGAGTCCCGTGACTGAGGCACGCAAGTGAGCAACGGCGGCCATTGTGGTGTTTATCAGTGTTGCCAGATTGCCTCTTTTGCGGCCTCACCGCTAAATTTGACGAGGTCATTTGTAAACAACACTGCCGAAGACGCATAAGCACGGCATCCTCGGACACACTTTGATGCTAAAATGCACCTACAAGCGTTATCTTTGATTTGCGCTCGGGACGACGACAGTCGCGCGCAGCCGCTGCGCAGGGAGGACAAGCTGAGGCTACCACAGTTGACCGACAGAAGACGCATAAACAACAAAATGGCGGTGCCCATGAACCTACACAGTGTAAACAAATGTCACGTGATGCGAACTGACCAATGATCACGGCAGCGGCACGGGACAATAGGAGAAAAGAGTGCCGATACTCTGTAACTTTAGCTACTGACACTAGGTGAGGTCAACAGAGATATTATTCGCACTCACATTGCAGTCGAGGCATTACTTCGCATTCGGTGGGGTAGAATTTGGAACATCCAAAGCACATAATGTGCTTAGAACGGACAAGTACCGCCATCCCGACGAGCCCGATGTAACCACTGACTCACATGACCAGTGACTCATAGACACACTCACACGGTTGCCTGCATACGTGCCTCGCCAGTGAATACAACCTATAGCGTATTTGTTAGACGTTCGCGTCAAAGTTCTTATCATTGGTATTGGGAAAGTAGTTTTCTCAGGTAACTGAACTTGCACATTGTTTTCATGGTCATTCTAACAACGGCTAAATGTGAGAGCATTGATATACCTATATAGCACCGATGCTGTGTTTTTTTAGCGACCAATGACGACAAGCAAACCCAGGTTTCAGCTCTTCTGAAACTTCCAATGTAGCCCTAACCATATTAAGCATTGCAAGCTTTGACTTTTCGAGCAAGAAAGCGCCAGCTGTAGGCAAGTGAATGTCGGGATACCATGCCCAAAATCACGCTAGTACATAACCACGTACCTGGACAGGTCAGCGATGTCTCCTCTTGCGATGCCACGTCCTCATCCATGACTTCTCTTGAATTGTTCAGCCCTCCAGCCTTACAGAGGTGTTCTTTTTTTTTCCAAAAAATGCCTCGCCACAATCTGCGCAATTTCCCACCCCGTTTTCGGCAGTTGCTGTTGATGACGACTTGAGCGATGAACTGCGGCCACAGGGTCCTCCCGTCCCGATGTCGACAGTGACAGACCTCAGAATAAAGCGCGCCTCTTTTGTGTTTTAACCGATCGCGACGCACAGCAACATATGCTCATGCCGACAAAAGCGCCGCCCTTCACAGCGTTAGCTGCATCACGACTTTGCTTCGGTACAGAGCAGAGGGCTCAGTCACGGTTTAATAGATCTCAAAAAAGCTCAGCTGTACTTTATTTTTTTTTACTATGTGGACGTGCGCCCCATGCTGTTGCTCTCTTCCCTATACCCCCTCCCTCTCGTTTCCGCCCACTTTCTGAACGAAAACCTAAAGTTCACTGAGAAATAAAAGTACATTGACCATCCGGCCCTTTTATTAGCCGCCGGTTTTGGCGCCTACTCGACCTCCTTTTTATATCGAAAGGGTCCTCACAATCTATCTCGTCAAGCAAAATGCATAGCTTCAAGGGCCGGAAAAAAAGCTTCTGTGTGTGTGGCAGCCCACGGATAGATAGTGCGCTACCAAGAGTGCTTGAAGAGCCGCCGGCATTCATTGGGTGAAGAGCTCGCGCTGCGAGGCATTGACACTTGATAAAAGAAGTACCAGCAGGCGTTCGTGCGTGCAACTATTGTCTCGGTCGATTACAGACGCAGGCCTCGCGGTGAGGCACTTTCTTTCACAATATAGCACGTCCAAGGCGTGAAAGCGGCAAGTCTTGTGCATTTACGAAGGCATTTACGAAGTTCGCATAATCGAGATCAAGAGGCGTGGCAGGGAACTAATTGGGTTTGAAGTGATAGACGTAAACAGGACATAGCACTGGACATAGGTAAGCTTTTCGGTGGGACGGGATTAACTTCAGCCCCGGGTAGGGTGGCGCTTTGGTGGGAGAGCGGTAGCTTTTTTAGGGGGCCTCGCGGAGCTAAGGAAGGCAAACTAGGAGACAAATGGGAAGCGAGGGATGTATGCACACTCAACGCTGGGAGACAGACAGGGCTAGAGCTAACCGGAGAACATATAGACAGAGCTGACAGCGCAGACAAAGGCGATTTTTAAGTGGAAACAATAGAGCGAACAATTTTGTACGCGTAAGCGGAAAGCGAAAGGAAAAAAACAAATGCAATAGATATTTAATCAGCTACTTAAAAATGCAGGAAGGCAGGAACTCAGAAAGCCTGATAAGTGAAATAAATTAAAAATCAACTTGAACGGGAAGAAATAAAACGTGTATGGTTTAGCCAAGACTCACGTCCGAGACCTAGAAGCCCCACCTGTCATAGACAATTATGTCTAGGAAGGTTGCAGCAGGACCACACGAATGAAGAGAAGGAGAGGTGTTGGCATGCTTATTAAACAACGCAGCGACTGGCAGAGAGTGCAAGAAAGGTGTAAAAAGCATCTATGGGTTGGAGGCACCATAGCGGGAAAACATACATGGTTAGGAATTATGTATCCGTGGACTGGAAGCAGAGCTAGGGTGGAAAATGTGGAAATGGTAAACTGTTTGAGCAGAGATATAAACGAGTTGAAAAGATTGGTATGAAATAATCTTAGTTGGAGATATGAATGCCCACATAGTAGATTTGGACGGGTCCTTTTCCCCTTTTCCATCAAAATCTCAAAAGAAAGAAAGGTTGATACAGAGTACACAACGGTTCTCTATTGATAGATCTATGTCAGGAAAACCAGCTTGTAATAGTAAACACAGAAAAAAGTGTGACTTTCATCCTTGCGTGTTTCATATTGTCAACCAATTTGCTCTTGCAGCTAAAGGTCGCCCAAACCCGTATGTGCAGCCTTTTGTGTGTATGGCTTTTCCGCACTGCTGGCGTGTCGTGCAAGTAGCCAACGTTAAAACATTGGCTACGCAGAGAAATGAAACATAGAATTCAGGTAGCCAAGCCATCAGTTTGCATTTCCAGCAAGGTTTAGTGAAAGAGAGAAATGATCGGGGGGTGGAAGAGCTTCGGGAAGGGCTTCGAGGACCCCTCAAATGCCTGCGTAAGCTCCTACTTGCGAATCACAGAAATAAGCTATATAACCGGGAAAATTGGGAATAGGAGTGCATCTCACCAACTAGCTTTTTCGTTATGAACTTGTGGCGCATTACGGGCCGCTTTTTGCGGTTGGATGAGTCCGACAAAATCAAATGCAAATTAAATAGGGATCACAAGATTAAAGAACGCTATTTGCCCCTGAAATTTAGTGCATAATATATTTGTAGCTGTAAGAATGGTGGGGTAAACAATAGAAGTTACGAACGAATCCGTAAATACCATCGCCTCTTGTATTTTACAATGAGAAAAGCACCGCCCGCTTTCCAATGTGATTGAATGATACGCCTGCAGTGCCCACATTATCGCCCTACTGTAACAAAATTCGAGAGCGGCTTTGGCCTGGCTGCCAAGGCAACCGATGTTTTAGATTGCCGAAGTAACGGCGCTCTCGCCAGCGTTAGAAAACTCAGGACCGCAGCGGAGCACGTTTTGCCTACGTCGCCGCTTTCCACCACGTGTCGCCCCAAGATTAACGGGTCGCGAGACTAAAATATTGGGAAGGCTAGCAATCGGAGTATATGGAAAGGAGTAGAAGGAAATGACTTGGTTGGCCGCTCAGGGCTGATGCGTTGGGCATTGTAAAATACAGGAGGCGAGGGTTAACACAGAAGCCCTGCTTACGGCATTCGTACGCGAGCAGACGCTGCCGATCCCAGCTATTGGGCACGTTGGGCTTGTCTGACCCGGTGGCACTGGCAAACTGACTTAAGCGAAACTGCCACTTCCGTGGCCCTGTTCATCAAGTCATACTCAATGTTTCACAAAATGATTACTGCCAGCCGTAACGAAAATACGGAAGGTACAAGTACTATAACCGAGCGCGAGAAGTCATTGAAGGGACTCGCTGCGCCATCTAAGGAGGCAGGCAGCCTTAGTAAAGCAAGAAGGTGAATTTTGGGGGCAGCAGCAGCCTTAGTCAACATACTAACTTTCACTTTAGGTACCTACCTCTAAGATATCATTGATTACGTCGCACAACAAGCGATGCAGTCGGGAAAATTAAAACTGAGACTTAATTCTTCCGCAAACAGGGCATTGTTTACGGCTGGGCAAGCGCTGAAGGTACTATAAAACACCAAATCTTGAATAAAATCAAGTTTTATATTTGCCTCCCCTCCAATTCAAAATATTTATCAATATTTTTTGATAAACCTGCAAACCCAATACAATTTGAAGTGTTCTATGCAGTGTTTGCTGTGCAAATTTTAAATTCAAAGGCCTGAGGATTGAACGACGATGGTGATGCTTTTGATTAGTTTCACACTTACAGACGGGATGGGATTGGCCAGGTCTAAAATGTTGGACTGTGACCTGGTTTGAGAGGATACGTAGAATTTCTATTGTATGGTTTAATGCGCCGACGCAGCCCAGGCGATGAGGCGCGCCCTAGTGGAGTGCTCTGGATTAATTTTGACTACCTGGGGATCGTTACCGTGCACCGAAATCTTGTACACACGGGCGTTCTTGCTTTTCGTCTCCATCAGACAAACGGCCTCCGCTGCCGGTAATCGAACCCCCGTCCTCGTGCTCAGCAACGCAACACCTCGCCTTGGCCACTGAGCCACAGCGGCGGGTGGATAGGTAGAATTTCGAAGATTGCACAATGTAATATGCAATGTAAAAATGACCTGAATTACGCAATAACTAAGGCATTCTTAGCAATGTGATTGGCCTGCAGAAAAAAGGTAAGATTGCATAAAATTACAAATTTCCACCTTTATATAACCAAGATTTGAAGCCTTGAAAGATCGAGTAGATGGCATATAGATGGTCCGCTCCATATAGTTTCGCCTCCTGCAAAAGCAATCGTCTAGCCGCGGAGAAACGGTACAAATGAAGAAGAAAATACCACCACTAGGCCAAAAAACCCGAGTATGACATGTCAATTACCCTTTTACTTTATTCGTTTCAGATTGCTTGAAAAGCCATGACTGAGGCCAAGTGACAATGCCTCACAAATATTGTGCCTTTGCACAAAAAGCACTCAAACAATCAGCCCAACAGGAAACACTCCTTCTACTGCCATGAAAAAAAAATCAAACCATACAGAATACGCGCTTAGCTGAACATTTTGCACAGAACACGCGGAACAAGAAATCACTAGCCACGGTATCAGTTTTGCCTGCTCAGTATACCAACTAAAGCCTACGCACAGTGTTAGGGTCTATGAAATCAGCATAGCAATCATTAAAAACTTTGCAGTACTGTACACTCCAAAAAGTCCCCAAACCATGCGTTCATCACAGGTTTACTTATTGCTTCAGATGTAACCAGTCACGTTCAACAGTATTTTGCTCACGAAGAATTTTAGTGCAAAAGCTTTATTACTCCATGTACAAATCGAGACAACAACTCGTTCAGCAAATTTTTCGTAACGTCTAGATGACCTTCTAACACGGCCAAGGTCCCGTCAGTGCTTTGTGTGGTTGGAGAGAGAGAGAGAGAGAGAGAGAGAGAGAGAGAGAGAGAGAGAGAGAGAGAGAGAGAGAGAGAGAGAGAGAGAGACAGAGACAGAGAGATCTTTATTAGAGAAGAAAGCCGACAGGTCTGCCAGAATCTCAACACCGACATGCTACTCGGCGGGGGAATGGATAGGGGAGGATAGAAAACGTCCTATAGATAACAGGGCAGGAGAAAGAGGAGAAAAGCAGCAAAAAAAAATAACAGAAATCATGCAGTTTGTATGAACAGTTCGATGAACATTACGATCACAGTAGTACTTTAAATCATTCCAGTGAGGCCTATCTCATCCAGGTATACAAATAACGCCACTATTGATTTGCGTTGAGCTGAAGGGGAAGGCCATGGACTGAGGATCGAGTACCTTTAAGCTGACTGGTCCTAGGCGTAGGTGCTCGATCTCCTGCAGAGTACGTGTTCCACGGTTTCCGGCGATCCGCAGTTGTCACAGTAAGGATTCGAGGTTGCACCAAGTGGGGAGAAGACATGGCCTCGGGTCGCGCAGCTCCGCCAGTGAAAATCTCCCGCTCTTGTAAAGGCTCAGTTAGCGCGACCTCGTTTTTACTTAAAGAAAAAAGAAAACATGGCGCAAAGTGGACGTGGACGAAGGAGGGAAGATACGACACACACAGACGCCAACTTCCAACTGTTTCTTCAAAAGAAAAGAGACTAATTTATACACGACTACAGATACAAAACCAAAAATAGCAACCAACATAATCATGCTAACAAGTGTAGAAGGTGGTGACAATGACAACCACCTTGTATACTTGTTAGCATGATTATAACTTGGTTGTCTGTTTGGATAAGTGGTGTATAAATTCGTGTTTTTGCTGGGAGACGCACCGAATGGGACGGACGGCCGGGGCAACGGCGCGCCACCGGCCATAGAGTTAACTGACTACCGGCAGCCGATCGCGTAGGCCGTGGTTAACCGTGGCTATGGTGGCTAGATGGTGGCTACGGTGGCCCCTTCTAGCCACCATACCGTGGCCTCCGCAATCGGCTACGCCGCCGGCAGCAGATCACGGAGGCCACGGGTTAGGCTAGATGGCGCATGCCGTCACCCCGATTCAAAGAGACCTTTTATTGTCATCATCATCAAATGAAACTAGCCAAAGTCGTTGATTATAGAGACAAGCGCCGTTAGTCGTTATTGTGACAAGCGCCAACTTCCATTGGCTGCGGCAAAATGTCGTTTATCCGCTAGCTTTCGACAGGGCTTCCAAGTGGGGTTTCGTGAATATTGTAAGAACTTTAAGTATGCCGGTGTTCCACGCGCTGCCTCGCACAGGTTCCCTTGCAGGCTCCGCGCCTATCACAGCCTTCCACCTGTGCGGAGGGAGCACGCGCGCACGTGCGGCGGAAATTTCCACGCCAGTCACCGTCACGATGGAACAGTGGAATGTCGTCTCGCTCCATACCACTCCCGACTCGTCCGCGGCTGCTGGAGATAGTGCGGTTTAATCGGTAGCCTGGCTACTTTTATTCGATGAGAAAGAGGCTGTGTCACCACGTTCGTTCTCCTTCATGCTGCAACGAGAGTGATTGTGCTGCACGCCTTGACCATTTGACTCTGTGAAATCTCGAAGCGACCCCATACCTTTGAAGATGTCCTCCTCAGGTAACTCCAATGACTTGGGCGATTGTCCGCCCAGCTCCTATCAACGTCAATGTAAGCCCAAGCAGAGAGGTTAGTGTGGGATAGGCGAGGACACGCACCGCTAGCAAAAGTACAAAAAATTGACCCAACGTGAACACATCCTTCTCCAACCCGAAAGCTACGTCGGATCTATAGAACAGGTGGCTCAAGTTCTATGAATACGAGACGGCGACAGAGATGCTGTTGTGCAGAGAGAAGTATCGTATGTACCAGCGCTGTACAGCATCTTCGACGAAATCGTGACCAACGCCATAGAAAACAAAAAGACGAAAAGATGGACTGTTTGATGGTGGACATTGACGGCAGACGAAACGTTATCAGTGTCTGGAACAATGGCAGCGGAATTCCAATTACGAGGCTCGAAAACGAAGACGTGTACCTGCCTGGCTTCTTGTTCGGAGAGCTTCTGACATCCTCTAAGTTTGACGATTTTGAGAAAAAACTCACCGCCGGCCGTAACGGTTACGGCGCTAAACTGTGTAATGTGTTTAGTACGAAGTTCACAGTGGAAACCTATTCTCTCACCGACAGGAGGATCTTCAAGCAGGTAAGGCAGGGCATTTGCTGTGGGCCTCCAAACGTGATCTCGTGGGGTAAACAGTCAAGCGTGCCTTTCTAACGTGTGACGCGGCGAATGCTTTGACCGAGGCGCAGTAGACATGACTTATAACGAGCGAGTTCGTTTCAAACGAAAGTCTAACTTTCCCACAGATATTTTAGCATTGATAAAGATGCCTTAATTGCTGAGAAATCGCTAATCAGACGTGACACGAACAGCGACTGCAGCAGCTGTTTGCGTCATGATCAACTGGAAGTAACTGGGGCAGTGGTGAAAGCAACCGAATACAGTGCTACTACATATTGAGCGGTTCGGTCAGTTTTGGTCAAATCAGTTGTGCTTTGCTGAACTACCACATCCATCCCTTTCAGCTTCACATCGCTACGAAAAATGTTCCTTCATATATTGTCGCTTTGTTGAAGAGAAACGTATTGCCCTTTTTGAGGCACCACGAATGTTGACGTTGAACCAACCGCTTGTGTGTAGTGTGCATGCTTCCTCAAAAAGCAGTACCCCTGCCCCAAGTATGGACGAGTAACGCCATCCAGCGGCAGGCAAGGAAGACGTTTCGCACGCAACATGTTTTGACCACTTCCAGTGCTTGCAGTGTACGTTGCACGGTATAGCCAGTGGCGGTAGCACCTTTATTCATGTTTCACTATTTTCTACATTGTTTAAAAAAAAGGTACGCATAACAGTGGCATATTCATGTTCTCAGTGAGCTAATTCATCTTTTTAGAGTAAATTGTATTTTTCCTGCAGTGTTCCTTTAACGAGGTGATGATTTAACAATGCCCTAGCTTCGCACCTGATATGTTCAAATGCTTATAGTATGTGCTTGACCCCATCTACGACACTGATGGAGGTGAAAAGCAAAAACGGCCGTGTGTAAAGGTCCCCAGGTGGTCAAAATTATTCCAGAGCCCTCCATTACGGCGCGCCTCATTGCCTGCGTTGTTTCGGCAGGTTAAACCCTACAATCAATCAATCAATGAACCATCTATGACACAGAGTGTGTAATTACAGTAGTAACCCTGAGTGGCAGTTGTTTTGTTCATTGTTCAAGTTCATTCTGGAGGTATCGTTGAATTTTATTTCTCTGAACCTAAGTGGGAAGGCCATCAGAGGCAAGCAGCCTCCAGTAATCAGAACCATTTACATATTGGATGCAATTCTCACAATCCACCTCAGTAATGCAAATTCTGTTTTAGATTTGTCTCTTTTCACAAGCTATATGCTATTAGCATTGAAAGAATGCTAAACACGTTTGTGGTGGTACTGTAGCATGGTTTAGCTATGACATTTACATGTGCTGTGTTTAACCCTTTGAGGGTCAAATTTTTTCGCCAAATGCGACCCGCCAGGTTCGATTTTTTTTTTTTTTTTGAAATTCCTGGGATGAATCTATTACGAGAAAAAATAATAGTAATTCTTTTAGGGTGACCATAAAGCGACAAAAAAATCGTTTATCTCGTTACATTTTTGGGGTTTATTCATGAGTAACACAAGAAAAATTCTAATTAAAAACGAGAGAGTAACAAGCCGGCACCTTTTGAGTGAATCAAAATCAGATAGACGTCAGTTTCGCGGGCCAAAAAGCGGAAAGCGCCCGGAGGACGATAACGAAACCAGCCGCTGCGCGCACACAGCCGGATGCGGGAGCGATAGACGGCGCCACTCATAAAATACAAAAAAAGGAGAAACGAGTTCCATGAGTTTCTCAGGCGACCTTGGTCTGTGGCAGGCGCAAGGAGCGAGAGGCGCCTGGGCACCAGGTGGGCGATACCCAGCGCGCCCCCTCGTTAGCTGCAGCGCAAACGATAGCCTCTGAAGTAAATCATAAAAAATAAAAAGAAGAGCCATCGGCGCAAGAAAAAAATTTGACGAGTTTCCGAAGTGTGGACACATGCCAAGCAAGAGAAGTTGGCGAAAAAGGCGCGCTTTTTAAAGATACAAGCAATGCCGTACATGTACGTCATTGACCAAAAGTGTTTGGCGATGCCGTGCATGTACGGCCGTGACCCTCAAAGGGTTAAAGGTTTGTCAGACGTACCCTGAGTCATGCACACCAAGGACTGGGATTTTATTGCTGTTCCCAGGGGTATCGCAAGCATACTTTAATCCCAGAGGCCAAATCTAGCGTATAGAACATTGTTGCTTGATGACCGGTCAGGCGCTACACCTACTCATGAGCAGGGATGTTTAAATGTTCATTGGAGTTGATCTGCTTATGTGTGAACTACAGAGAGTGGTAGGGAGGTAGCGCCACCAGGGGAATTCATTGATTTATTGATTGTCGGGGTTTAACGCGCCGATACAACGCAGGCGATGAGGCGCACCGTAGTGGAGGGCACCGGATTGATTTTGACCACCTGGGGATCTTTAACGTGCGCCGAAATCTCGTACACACGGGCGTTTTTGCTTTTCGCCTCCATCAGAAAAACGGCCGCCGCGGCCGGGAATCGAACCCGCGACCTCGTGCTCAGCAGCGCAACGCCTTAGCCACTGAGTCACCGCGGCGGGTACCAGGGCATTCAGATGGGAAGCAGTCAACAGGAGAGGGACACGTGAGCATGCATTGGGTGGCAGGCAGCGGAGGCAATGGTCAGCCCACGCAGCTGTGTAAAAATAATAGGTGGAGGAAGCATGTGTCATGAGTTAGGGAACAAACTCTACTGAAAGATTACTTGGCCGACTTACAATGCAAAATCCTAGCGATGAGTAACATAATTATGAAAGGACGGGTCGGAAAGCAGGGGCAGTTTGTAATGATGCATGATAAGAAAGGACATAAACAGGCTGGTGAAAATGATCCTTTGTGCATGACTTCGTGACGCTTCTTATGCGTATGCTCCTGTGCCATATACAGTGGAATCTCGATTATACGATTCCGGGTGATACGAATTTCTGATAAGTCCCGGCGAAATTGCATTGTTTGCAATGGGAAAAATTTCGGCTCTTACGAACGGACCTGCGCGGTCAAGCAGAAGATACGAACAAATCGGTGAGGGGCCCGACTGCCGAGCGAGCAAGCGACAGCGACGTAAGGGCTCTTCCCCCCCCCCCCCCCCCTTTCTTTATCGCTCCTTCTCCAGGAACGGCCAAGCTGTTGTTTTCTGTTCGTGAAAACGTGCCGCGCACTCCGCATGTGCGCTGACGCCACCACGAATTTACCCGCGCACTGCACGGGGCGCAGCCGGCCGCGGCAACTTGATGGCGGCTTCGGCCGCGATGTGGTGCGGGGCAGCGCCTCTGATGATGATTGTGGCCGGATGCCCCTAGGGACTGGCCAACTGAAGGATCCATCACGAGATAGCTTCGCGTTCAACCACCGTCGTCATCTTCCCGTAGGGGAACCGTTGAAGACGAAGGAGAAGAAGACAAAGCTGCGAAGAGGAGGGCGTGTACGTTGCTCTCGCCCCGTCCGCAGCACTTCTGGTGATGATTTTGGCAGGCTGCTCCTAGGGATTGGCCAACCAAAGAATCTATCACGAGATAGCTTCGCATTCAACCACCGTCGTCATCTTCCCGTAGGTGAACCGCTGAAGAAGAAGAAGTAGAAGACAAAGCTGCGAAGACGAGGGCGTGTACGTTGCTCTCAGCCGGTGCACCAACGTCAACAACCTTTACCTCACCAACGCTGACGGAGACTACCGATTCTACCACAGAGACGACAGCATCGACAAGAACATGATAGACGAGTTTCGGCGTATTGAGCACCACCGCCTACTCACCGTAACACAACAGTACTTGCGTGCCTTTGCCACCGGTGTGGACCCGGACGTGGAATTCCCTCTGGCGCTACTAAACACCAGATCACTCAACATAACTGCAACACGCCAGCTGCGCGATAAGCGCGCATGCGCGTCTCCTCTCTCATCTCCTCCTCTCCACTCCATCTGCTCTATATAATAAACCCGGTCCGCGCGCCGCTTCTTAAGTTGCTGCTTCGGTTGAGACACGCTGCACCGTCCGATGAGCTGAATGGACGCCAACAATTCTGCTTTGCATCACCACATAGTTCCCTTCTGGGAGATTGTGTAATTTTTATTATTGTTCTCTTCTTGTCTTTCAATGCAATCGTTTTTTCAGTGCTTCACTCGCATGCACCTCATTTTAGAAAATACTAGTTGGATTTCTCCTGCAGCTACTAAACATGCGGTACACTACTCGCACGTATAATTTTATATTAACACTTGTGACTCGCAAGGGCCAGCTTGTAGAGACAGGCTAAGCAGTGCATGCTAAAGCAAGATGGTGCTATGCAAAGAAGCCCTAATGGTAATTCATTAATTTTTGGGAAAAAAACATAGAAAAGCCATTTTAGATGTTAAATGCGCTCTTGTTCAATAGGGAAACAAGTTCACTGAAAAGTGTGCTACTGCCATTTCTGTTGTGTTATGTACAAATAAAGCGCAATATATTTTGGATCTTCCTCGAGTGGAACTTGTAGTTACACAAGCACAAGAAATAGCGGGCGAATCAAATTGTTTTGTATGGCACTATCAGTAAATGGCAAATACAAGCCTGTTCAACGGGGAAACAGGGGCACTGGAAAGCAAGAATATCATAAGGGTCATGGTCTGAGTGGCAGTATGTTCATTTAGGTTGATTTCATTGTAGGTCATTTTTGTTTCGACAGGTTTCACTGTTTTTTATAGTTTACAGTAGCATTTATTTTGTATGCTTTAGAAAAGTCCTTATTAAGAGGCAGCCATATTTCAAATATTGCTTAGCTAAATTAGAATTGAAGGGCTGTCTTCTTGTTTGTTTTTGTATGCTTTCTAATAGCTTTTTAATCATCGGTAGATTGCTCGGATAATTGAATTGTTTTACATTTAACTATCAACGTACCTAATTATACTAAGTACTCAGGTCCTTTACCCGGGCTTTCCACACCAAAAACTAGCTGAGGTTTATTGTCGAACTAGTGTCTTTCAAAATTTATTATTTCCACGGACCCTATGCGAGTGCAACTGGCTTCCAACCAGCTCGATAGACTGCTCTGCATCCTTTATGCGCATGCTTCAGGAAACTTCGGCATGCACACGCGCTTAAGTTCTCTTGCTCCTATATGAGGCGTATTGCGGACAGGGTTCATACGTGCCGTGTATCGTTGTTCCGCTTTTTTTTTCTCTTGTTGTGATCGGTCCTTCTACGCGTAGAGCAATTACGTGTTTATACATGACTGGTGCAGTTTATCTCGCGCATAGAGTCCTCCTTCTGTTGGCAGCATTGCTTCACTTTTATTGTTATCTGCATACGATTGCAGAATGCGTGTTCGTTTGTGCAATGCGCATGACCGACGTTGTTTTTTTTTATTATTTCCTTTGTTCTTTTTGGTGCAGTCTTGTTGGAGCCAACTCTTGTTATGGCCCAGTGTGCACTGTGTTTTTCTGTCGTGCATTGTATTATCACCTTGTCTGTTCTGCACACTCCTGCCTAAGCCCTTGTTTGAAAAGTGGCAGTACTGAATGAATGAATAAATAAATGATAAATGAATAAATAAAAATGCAGAAGAAAAGTGTTGCAGGGCTACCGCTGCATCACATGTTGAATGAGTGTATTTCTCCAGTTACATATTTCAAGTGCAAACTACATTTTCTAAGCCTGCCGGTGGCAGAAGTAAGCATTGTTCCATTGATTGAAACGCTGGCAGTTATGTGGGACAATCATCATGTGAACCAGTTCTCATGTGGCTGCGTACTGGCGTTTCTCGTTTCAGCCATCCTGCACATACGAGTCATCGGAGGAGATGTCGAGCTTGAGATACGGGCGTTTGATGGTGATGACGGATCAGGATGAAGACGGTTCGCAGATTAAGGGGCTGTTAATCAATTTCTTCCATACCACCTGGCCAGCACTGCTCAAGCAGCCCTTTCTTGAACAATTTATTACCCCAATTATGAAAGTGATCAAGGACAAGGAGGAGCTGGCCTTCTACTCGATACCAGAATTTGAGATGTGGAAACAGAAGAACCCGGAATGGCACCGAAGCAGGGTGAAATACTACAAGGTACGTGTCTTTACCCAAGAAGCATATACAGAAACGCTTTTACAATGAAACGTCATTGTTTTGCCGCTTTGGAATGCCTTGACCCAAATCTTCAAACTAAGCACAAACACTGGTCATTGGGCTCATCATCTGCCTGTCTATGCCCACTGCAGGGAAAAGGCCTCTCCCATGAACCCCCAGTTATACCGGTCCTGTGCTAACTGCGAACAATTTAACTGGTCATTAGGCTAGCTCTTCAATAATTGTGCATCACATGAGGTCCCTGCGTTTAAGCTCCCATTATTGTAAGCTGGAATTTTTTTAATGTGCAGCATCATGTCATGACACTTGGGAAATTATAAAAGGCTTAAGTAAGTGTGTGTGGAGTGAAACCTCGTTGATTGGTTGGGCTTCGTTTATTGGCAAAGGAACCCTTCACTTTGGAACTCGGCAGTGATGGGAACAAAGAAGATCAGACGAGAAAGCGACGATGGCCAGATGACAACAAAGAAAACTGTATTTACAATAATTTACAAAAAGAAAATGACAGAGCATTGCTGTCTTAGTGGCCGCCTGACTGGTTACACTCTAGAACTTGTCTTAGTGACCCGCCATTCTGCAGGTACGCCCTAGACTGCAAGAACTCTTTTACGTGCATCAAGCACAGAGACTTGCTGTTCTCACACGAGTGTCTAAAAGCTACAGCCAAGTCTGCCGCTGTCGGCCGTGCACCCCAATTTGTAACTTCGCACCCAATGTGCGTTGTGCAGCAGATCCGATTGGTCAGGCCCCATCTAATGAACCCAGCTTCGTACAGGTCCTTGAAAACCTTGAAAAGCCCTGAAAATTCTTGAAATCTAAAATGAAGTTTTCGGGGGCCTTGAAAACCTGAAATCTGTTGCTTTTGCTTGAAAACTCTTCATACCTTTGAGTAACAAAGAGGAGACCCGACTACGTTACTGGGTTTTTGTTGCTTATATCAGTTTGGCCCTGCACAGTCCCCATTCAAAGTAATTTAAAGTCAGCTTGGGGGTGCAGTAGTACTGCTCTATGCAGCGTTTACAATTTAAAGTGCGTTTGGGAGCACAGACGTGCTGCTGTACGGAATGGCTCGTACGGAACCAAAACCCTGCATCGGACGAGGCAGAAATCAGCATAGGTCCCGTTCCAATTTTCCATACGGCTTTCTGCATTGCCTTGTCCTGTTGTTCATTTTACATATCTTCCTGTTGCTGTGCCCCGCCATAGCTATATATGCCCCACTACGTTTCGAAAACGAACAGTGCTGACACTCTATGGTGAAATAAAAATGAGCACAGATAAGCAAAACTCTGAATGTGAAACACAGTGCATCTAGCTCCTAAGCTTTACTGGAATATATAATTTTGACGGATGTGATGGTGGGCAGAACCAGTAGCATCCCCCCCCCCCACTTCCTTATTAAAGGAGCCATGAAGAAAAAAGACATGTTTGGTTCATTCAAAAGATTGCCTCGTTAGAATCATGCTGACACCACTTTTAACGTAAACTTCGCTCAAATAAGCTACATAATTAGGGAAAAAACGGAATGGCCATGCGAACCACTAGCTCATTTCCCGCAACAGAACCTATGATGTCATACCAGGCAGCTCTGCGATTGGCGGAGGACGGCAAAAGCAAACGCAAAATAAGCAGGGCTTATAAGCTTGCCGAACGAGCTATTTGCCCTTAAATTTAGGGTACAGGCGGGGACTTAATTTTGCAGACCATGCGAACGCGTGGCAAAAGCCACCGATGCGCGCTCTGGAGGCCCGGCGCCTGTTGTCGAGACCGGCGCGGCGCGCATCCTGTTTTACTCGCAGGCACGCCGATTTCCTCGCTCCCTGCAGCGGTGCTGAGATGGTCACCGAAGCACCGCAGAGTGACGCCTTTGTAGCATTCCTTTCATCCCGATGGCACATTTGGGGCCTAATATGACGATTGCGCCGGCTTTGGCGCAAGTGCTCCTCTCGTCCTGATAAACACTTGCGTGGAATGTTTCATTTGTGTGTTTGGTGCTTTACCGTTTATAGACGATGAGACTAGCGGCTTGCGAACGGCGTAGCCAAATCAAGCGCGCTCGAAGTACAGTCTCACGGTACCGCGTAACCAACAATGAAATGCCAGTAATATGAATAGCGAACCTTTATTCACCTTGTTTATTTTGTTATTTGGCTACTGAACATATATTTCAGCTGACTCTCCGCTGCCCATAAAGTAGGAGATTTGCAAGTTTTATACAAGAAATTATTTTGGTTTTTTTGCTGCCTACTTCCTTGCTTAAAAACGATCGAAATACGTACTCACATAAATTGTCTGTTCGCTCTGCCCGTCGCATTCGTAAAAATGGCACCTCGGGTTCCCATTGAACACCGTAAAATTATTGGCTACTTTTGAGAACCCGTTTTTCAAAGGGACATTTGCCAGCTTACTAATAGGCCACTAGATGCTGTTAGCCGAAAAATTCTTGCCTACGGGGATGAATTGCTCCAAGGCCGGAGCAATTCTTCAAAATCGGCTCGCATTGATTGATTATGAGGTTTTAACGCACCGACGCTACACAGGCAATTAAGCGCGCCGTAGTTGAAAGCTCCGGATCAATTTTGATTACCTGGGGATGTTTAGCATATGCCGAAGCCGAACACGCTTGAGCATTTCCGCTTTTCGCCGCCATCAGAAATGGGCCACCTTGCATATGCCCAACGGAGCGGAAGGACAAGGTCAACAACAACACAGGAGGACAAGCTGATTGTTTCTCATTCGTTGAGCACCCGTTCATTAGTGACAAAAACATTCGGAAGGCCCGAAGTCGCGATTATTATTACGGCATTATCGGCAATAACATTATCGGCATGCCGTTCTTCGATGGGAGCCCGAGGTGCCGTTTTGAATAATGCCAACGCGCATAACGACAGGCAATTTATATGGGTATGTCTTTCAATCATTTTTAAGTAAGGAAGTAGACATTAAAAATAAAACGGAAGATTTCTCTTATGAAACGTGCAAATCGCCTACTTCATCGGCAGCGGAGAGGTAGGTGAAAGATAAGTCCAGTGGGCCATAGAGTTAATACTACTGACTCTAGAGCAAAAGCTGCCCGGCCAGCCCGTGCATTGAAACCGTGCTACACCCGGGCGCTGACATGATGCCACCCTCACAGCGTTGCCCGCTGCCTTTTTGCCTACTAGAGTTGGCGGCAGTAGTCGGTATTCACCTAGTAACCAACGCATTCCATCATGGCAGCCACCGTTGCTGTGAGTGCGCCGTGAAAACTTTGCTGTGCAGAAACGTTGTGTGAAGTTTTTCCTGTGGTGGGTAGCGAACTTTTGTGCCATGCTGCCGCGTTAGATGCAGTTTTGCATTCTCCGCAACTGAGAAGGGTAGCGCCTAGATTAGCGGGTACTTCGTACGCTCGGAGAGGTAGCTTTTGCGGGTGCGTCAGTGGAGTTCGGTCGTCGCTTCGGAGTTGAGCGGACGTGTTTTTTCGTGCTCCTGTGCTTCGGAGGGGCTTCATTTCGGCGGCCCGTTGCGCGCGGGCCGTTGGACGTCGCCTGGCTTTCGCTCTGCTGGTGTGGGCGGTCGAGTGCCAGCTCCCGCACCCCCCCGTACCCGTCTCCAAAGCGGTCGGGACCGCCGCAGACTTCGCTCTTCGTCGCACCATGCTCGCGTCCGCGCTTCACTGTTCCCTTCGAGGTTTCTCGGCTCTCGGACGCAGCATTAGGCCAGCCAACAGTGTTCGTGGTGTGTTGTGTGCGACGGAATCGACCACAGTGGAACTACTCTTCTCTACTCTTTCCTCACCTTTCTAACCTTTACTTTTCTTTCTCCTATCCTATTTCACCAACTATTCCCGCTTCCAGACTGTGTTAAATGCAGGTGAGCGCCCATGAGAGCTTAATAATATCCCCAGTCCATTTATTTTCCTGCTTCCTTTAAAAAGGAATCACTTCCCCCTGATTGCTTTTTTCCCCTGATTTTTTTCCTGGTGGCTTCCCCTGTATTCGCGCATGCGCTGTTTCTGTATATATCATTTTGTGTGTGCTAAAAGAGTTCAGTTGATATGCATAACTAGTCCTGTGTAGTCTTTTCTTTGTTGTCCCGTCTGTACAGCGCTATTTTAACATGTTTCACACGCCTCCCCCCTGTATGCGTCAGCTGATTGTTTTCGCAATCTATTGAGGTGCTCTTTACAACTACTTGCTTTTCTAGCGAATGGAAGTTCGAACTGGACAACGCTTCGAAGAAATGCATGTAAATGGAAATCGTATTTGTGACTACACTTTATGCTAAACAAACATGCTTTCTGTGCCTGTTCCTGTGCCTGTCTACGAGGCCCCTGCAGCACGTGTGTCAACTTTTTTCTCCGGTTGAAATGCTTTTAGGTAGTGGCCCTTGCATTAGCTTAGATTCAATAACCGTGAAATACCCAAGCCTAATATTACTAAGTTATGTGCATCAAGAAACTCTCTCAAGAGATTTTCCGTTTTTCTAGGTACGCTTAGAGGATTTGTCATTCATTGTATGCTTGGGACGTCACACAAGGTACATGATTAATGTTGTCAGGTTACATAAGGTCGCAATAATTCTATTTAATAGCAGCTTAAACAAAATCTCGATAAAAAAAACAGAGACTAGAAGATATCATGTAGAACGCGCATTTCCATTCTGGGTTTGTGGAACTATAGCTTTCAGTACTTCCAACTACAAAGAAAGTAGTGCAAGTGTTCATTAGTCACTGCAGGGCTATTTACCTTTTAAAATTTCATGCCCCCTCTCCAAGAATAAAAGAAGAGGAAAATTGTGTGAGGAACTAACTATTTCCAGCAAAGCTATGGCAGGTTTAAAGCCAATAAACAGACAGGGTTAAAAGCCAAAAAACCTTTTTGAAGAAAAAACAATTTCATGATAAAAAAACCTAAGCACTGGAGAAGAGGAGAAGAACAAAATAAACAAATACAAGCAAAGGCAGCATAAAAGAGCAAAAAATGAACAAAACAAATGCAATTCTATGAGGCAGTTAGTCACGAAAACTTCCACGAAGGAGCAGACACTTCAGGAGAAATTTTAAAAAATTAGAAATTATGTACCCTAGTTTACATTTTCTACACAGAAAATCAGACATATTTCAGTGGTTTTAGACAAGATGGAGCTGAAGTAGCCAAATCAGTTCTTGCCTTGAAGAAGCAGATTGCAGTGATTTTGAGAGAAAAAAACAGTCACAGGTGCTGTAGGGGTGTTACCAGCATGCAGCATCCTTCGTTTGCTCATTTTGTCATTCTGCCTGCTTCTTTTATGCCTATCTTTTTTTCGCCCATGGTGCTGTCTTTGTACTGGCCATTTCCTCGCCATGTTTTTTTTTCTCCCGAATTTTTTATCCTTTATTTTATGCCAGTCCTTTCCTTTCAAGTTTACTGTTCCCATTTCCACATGTAGCACAGCCAGCTGGACAGTTCTTCTTCTTTCCTTGGTTAACCTCCCTAGCTTTCTTCTACAGTTTAAATTCTTCCTTTCTTTGAAGTCGCACATTAGGTCATCTTAGCCTTGCCCTTACTATCACAAACTTCCCTAGAGGTCTGGTGGTATTACTGGTGGTGAAATAAAATTTGTTCGATAAGAATTGCTTGTACATATGACCCTCTTGCTTTTTCTGTGTTTATTTTTGCTTCTGATACACGGACTGATTGCATTGCGATGGCCCATTATTTTTGATGAAAATAAGAATGCTGATGACCACAATCTGAATGAACATTACCAGAACTTTCATAATCAGCTACAGCATTACTGGAACCCAGCTTCGGTAATACAACTTCGTCATCATCCTTGTTGCTGTGAGCACGCTGGAATGGAAGCGTGGAAATTCTACAAGGTCTGGTGTGGCACCTTTGTGGCCACCGGTTTGATGTTGGCATAAATGAGAAGGCTGTGCTACACATATCGAATTCCATCGTTCTATCGCGTATCGCATTCACATATCGCATTCCTTCCTTTTATCTAGTGTATACAGCTGAAGAACGTCTCCAGATGGCCCTGGCTGAACCGATACGTGCAGATGTGACTGTCGCAAATTGAGAGTTCAATTTATTGTCGGCTTTCTTAACGACTGCCATATGCAATGCACATTAAGTGTCTGAATACTCTATATCTCGAAAACAGGCGCGGAAAGACGTAGACTAAGAAGAGAAATACACAGGACGACGTGCACAGAAATACACAGGACGGCACACAACAAAGCGCGTCGTCCTGTGTATTTCTCTTCTTAGTCTACGTCTTTCCGCGCCTGTTTTCGAGATGAATCAGCACGAACTCGCCCAACTTGCCATCCTGTTGAATACTCTATATTAGCGATTGATGGTCTCATGCGAGGCAGTCTGATTCACCTGTCATAGTTTGGCAGCTGTTTCAAAATTAACCACTATGATTGAACTAATGAGCGGCAATAACAATTTATAGGTGCACTCAAATTAATTTACTTTTCAAGGGAGACGTATATCCTTCATCGAATTCGCCTTGCACAAAATACATGACGGTCCCATCGTGACTCAAGAAAGCGCATATGTGTTACCTCAACATGCTTCCTAGGCGGTTTCTGTTGACAGATTTCCGGCCGAACCCGCAGGCATTTCAGTCAAAACC
The DNA here is from genome assembly GCF_048455015.1 of Haemaphysalis longicornis. Lineage (NCBI taxonomy): Eukaryota > Metazoa > Arthropoda > Arachnida > Ixodida > Ixodidae > Haemaphysalis > Haemaphysalis longicornis. The sequence goes on along the minus strand of NW_027526407.1, from coordinate 24,954,580 downwards.
GCCTGCAGGCGGGGTGGTCCTGATAATTGGGTGTGAACAGAAGTGGCCGTTTCTGTTCATTGGCGAAGGCATCCAGGGAAGGACAGAATAATTTTTCTTAACGCCCCACCACACGGGTGCCCATCTCACATGAACGAAGTTTACTCCTCCCCCACCTCCTCTGTGCAGGTATATACATGGGCCATATGAGAGCAGAGGTGCAAGTATACGTAATTAAACAACGTCGCTGATCCGCCGAATATAAGAAATGTGTCATGCAAAGCATCAAATATATTCTCGAAAATTTCAGATTGCCTGTTTCAGCGATCGAAGGAGCATGCACCAATCACACACCCATACAGGAGATTTCTGCACCTACATTCGGAATTACCTTTCGGCTTCGCCTTGTCCTCCTCTAGAAAACCACCTTATCGTGCAAATAAAGTTACCATTATTATTATTAGTTGGCGGTTGTTTTATCTCTGACTCAAGTAAAACACCGTTGAGTGGAAGTATAACAGCACCCGTAAACAAGAGCCTGGTTATACGCTAGGCATGGTAAAATGGTTCGTACATTTGTTTGTTTTTAATTTACGAATCATATACGATTAAAAGGAGCCGATCTGCCCAGACATGTTTCGCGTAACATGATATGACCGGCTGACGGCGAGTTCAAATCGGGAGCAGCCACTACGGACATGTAGAGAAGGTGTCCTTGAAGATAGGTGGCGGCGGCTTTATTCCGTATCGTCGGCAGTCTTCGCAAGATTCGCAAGCAACGAAGTGCACAGCAGACACTAAGGCGTGTTAGAGTGAACCTTTGTAAATTAGCCCCACACGACTGACGCTCCTCACAATATACCGAAACTGAATTTGGCGCCTCATCCCGACGTCTTCTTTTTGCTTATAATTTCATTTATTTTTGTTCGTCAAGCATGAATATTTCAAGAAAACTAATAAAAAGCATACAAACTCATAAAGAAACTCAGTTATTGCCATAAAAGTTGCCTAATTTTAGCTTAGGGCCCTAAATTTGTGCCTCATTTTCAAGAAAAATTGTTAGCCATATCTTCAACTACTGATCTGACAACTACAGCGTGGCATCATGGCGGCATTCGTGTTTAGACACATTTTTGAGCCAGCTTTACCCGCCTGCAGTGGGCAAATAGTTTCCAAAATAAACAACATTAATAAGGGTTCGTGATTCATATCGCTGGCATTCCGTCGTACGTAGCGCGGCCCCGTGTGATTGTGCTTCGTACACGCCTCATTCGGGGACGCCGTTCGCAAGCCGCGAGCCTCATCGTCCATAAAAGATAAAGATCAGAACAAACAAATAAAAAATTCCACGCAAGTGTTTATCAGGGAGCGAGGAGCACTTGCGCCAAAGCCCGCGCAATCGTCACATTAGGCCCCAATGTGCCATCGGGATGAAAGGAATGCTACAAAGGCGTCGCTCTGCGGTGCTTCAGTGACCATCTCAGCAACGCTGCAGGAAGCAAGAAAATCGGCGTGCCTGCGAGTAAAACAGGACGCGCATGCGCGCCGCGCCGGTCTCGACAACAGGCGCCGGGCCTCCAGAGCGCGCATCGGTATTTTTTGCCACGCGCACGCATGGTCTGCAAAATTAAGTCCCCGCCTGTACATTCTTTTTAAAGCCGTAAGAATGGTGGGACAAACAGTATAAGTTACGAAAGCACATGCATATATACGCCTCGAGATTCGCGATCGCTGCGCCGCCTGCCGCCGCTTCTCCGCGGCGTTTGCGGGATTAGCGCTGCGTGGCTGATAGGTGGTCATGCAGTGTTTTGGTTCTCTTTCGCTTCTCTTTGCCTTTCCGCGCTCTAAACAACTTGTTATGGTGACGTCTGTAAGCTAACTGGACGTTTCGGGCACTTAAAAAAACAGCTGCGTCTTGGTAGAGCACTCTAACGCCAGCAAAAGCTACCCGGGGAGGCTGTTCTGCGCGCTTCTTGGCCGCTCTTGCGGGCGTCGGCGATGGCAGCAGCATATCACCGCTGTCACCTTCGAACACGTCAGCACAAGTGAAATCTATTTATTGTCGCCTCGTTTAGACCTGATATTGGCACTGTAGGAGGTTGGTTCGTTTTGCAGCGCTGACAACAAATGCGGCTTTGCTTCGAGTATGTACGTCGTAGAAAAAATTGTTTCGGGGGCGTGATAACCCAATAGCTGACAAAAACTTGTGCCTTTTATGGGAATATAAGCCACGTGAAAATGTTAAGTACACTCAAAGGCTGTGCATTGTCAGATATGTGCCCACTAGTAAGAACCAAGGTATATGTTAATGAAACCACGGGAAAATGAATATAAGGAATAAATAGAATAGTCGTACGGGAATGGAGAAAAAAACCGAGTGCAGCTTCTGAAATGCTAAAGACGTTTGTTTGAGCAAGGTAGTATTCACCAGACCAACTAGATGCGAAATGCACTGATATTTCGCTAGACATGGGGGGGGGGGGGGGGGGAGGGGGATGAGGAGGAGGACGCTCAACTATCGTTGTTTACAAATGAGGAGCGAAATCAACGAATGATCGAACGTTTAAATAACCACACACACAAGCTGCATGTTCACTTTTCGTTTGTTTTTCGCCTTGAAAAACGGCTGATCACTCGGCGGACTCATTTTTTGAAGAATACAGAGTAGGCAGTTCACAAGCGATACGAGGTGTCGTTGGAAGAGTTGATTGATTCATTGCAGGATTTAACGTGCCGACGCAACGGAGACGATGAGGACACGTAGTGGAGGGCTCCGGATTAATTTTAACCACCTGGAGAGCCTTAACGTGCGCCGAAATCTCGTACACACGGGCTTGTTGGAAGAGTGTCGTATCTTATAGGGGTCTCTGATTTCGGTTTATGCTAGATTCTGCAGTCTCCCTGTGTCATATGACTCATATGACGATTTTTCGAAGAAGAGTTTGGTCACGGACGCGGATTACTATAAGCCCATCTTCGCGCTTCTCGTGGAGGATAAATGTAACAGATGAATCTTTGCGAGCGCTCACATAGGGACATGACGACCAAGCATTAAATTTGTCGTCGTGTGCTGACTCCGGAGTGCAATTTTGCATTATCCATCGTACTTCTTTGGTACAATGCTTGTGAAATTTATGCCGCATTGTCTTGTTGATGGTACTGATCAATATTTGATATGTGATATTGGCAGGCGCGCACTTGCGTGCTGTCAGGTATGAGTGCTCCGCTAGATTTTGTAAGTGCACAAAGTCGATTTGCATCATAGTGTGTATGGCCGCAACATGACCATCGGAGGAAACACTGCTTACGGAGACATTGTCACTAAATTTCAGGGCAGCGGAATTGCAATCAGCTGCATGCAAATGCTGGCTTCGGGACGCCGGCCTGTGACACCCGCCCGGCGCTCATATAGATCTCACCAATCTCACTAAGATCGCGTCATAAACGTTTATACTCTCGTGAACATACCAACAGAGTGCCTGCTCCACGTTATTCGGTATTTCGAACGCGGACAAACGGTAAATCGCTGTCTTGAACGAGCCCCAAAAGCAACGGCGACAGGGGGGAGCGGGCCGGGGAGTCGGGACTCCCGCGCCTGCTTTCGAAACGGGCCGCTAGGGGGATTTCAGTGGCGCCCCTACAGGCCGCGCTCGAGGCGTATAGTACCAATGAGTACTACTGTTGGTACTGCGCGCACTACGCTTATTTAGATGCACAGAACTGCGGGGCTTTGCGGTTGTCTCAGACGACACTGGCCGATTGATTGACGCTACGGTGTCTTACGTGAACATATTTGTTGAGCGAGCACTATGTTTCACGGAACGATTTGCTCCCAGAACAAGAACAAGCCAGGTTTAAACACGGTCAAAAACAAACCAAAGGCAGAAAACCATAGAGATAATATACTGACTCAGAAAACGGCTTGCCACGGTATGGTGGCGCCATCTAGGTTCAGTAACGTAAACAAACGCGTGAGTACCTCGATGCCAGCGCTGCCGTACAGGGTGGAGACACACTTTGAACGGTCCTGTGCGGCTGCAATTAGGTCAACGTGCTCAACGCGTTGTTCTTTTCGTTTCCCACGAGACCCAGCACGCGAAACATATAAGATGATTCAAACTTCGCCAGTTAACCACGTTGCAGCGATAATTTTAGCGCGGTTTTGATACAATTACTTGCTTCGGCGGCGAGCGATTGACCCAATATGGCGGCGCCAGCGTACACGTGTCTCCACCTTGTACGGCGGACGCGTGAATCAAGGCACCCTAGGCTGCAGAGCGGTCAGTTCCTGTGATGTCATTGCAGACCACAAAAACACAATTTAGCGGGGAAATTAAAATGTTAAGTTAAATTAATTTCTCAGTGAATAAAGCATCGCTTGCATTCGGACAAGCGCTGGGAGCACAATAAAACACGAAATCTTTCGAATAACACAAACTTGTATTTTGTCTTCATGGCTCCTTTAATTAATGAACACAGAAATTTGGGGATGAGTATTACAGGGGGTTTATGTTCCTCGCTATCCGAGACTGTGCAATAAGAGCTCGAAAAAGTTCCAAGATGGCACGGCCTTTGTAAAGCTCCCTCAGTATTACTGTGAGAGGGGGTAAACTTGTCCACTTCCAACGGGTGGAGCTGTTCCACAGAGACATTTCTTGAGGTCATTTTTTGAGCTGTAAACTAGCAGCAAATGGTTATAGTCTGAAAACTAGTACACATGCTCCGCTGCACCCTCAAAAATGCCTTGGTAGGAACTTGAAAGTCCTTGAATATCTTTAAATTATTGTCCCTGAATCCTGTACGCACCCTGTGCACTAATCGCGGAGCAGTACGCTTTCTCGCCGAATTCCAGAGTTCCACTCCTGTCTTCAGTGGTGGTCTCTGAAGAGTCGAAACGGCTGTCACGCCCGCGTGAGACTTGGTGGCCCCAAGAGCATTGCACCTTGCGGGCGTAATGTCGAGCAAACATGGGTCGCATGATGACGTGGCAGGTGTGGGTCCAGCGAACCTGTGACTGATGTTTCGTGATCCCCAGACTATGTGGTCAGGAATGGAGCTCCTTGTAACGCCATTACGGCGGCTTGCGAAACAAACAGGCAAATGAACCCGGCAAGTGCCTTCAGCTCGCATCCGGTGGGACACAAGGCGTCAGCAGTCCTACATATGGCCTTTGGAAAAATTAGCAGTGGCTTAGCTCGGCTATGCCAGGATATACGTAGCGTGAGCTGAGGTTCAGGTGGTTATTGTTAGGTTTCCTCGTTGTCTAGGATTAGCTGATTATCATGCTTACTGCTGCTAAAACAATTTTCAATCCAATCTAGTCCAGTGCAGTCGTCACTGCTCCTCGCGCAAGCGCAGCACCGCGTCCAGAAGCCACGCGAAACGGCTATCAAGCGGCTCCGGCGCAGGGTCAGACTTGGCTACTGCGCAACGGAGACGCGCAGCTAGGCACGCGCCGGCGCCAGTGCGTCTGCCGCGGCTACACCCTCCCTCCAATACGATTGGATTTCAATCCAACACAATTCAATTTAATTCAATCCAAGCTGATCCGATCCAATCCAATCCAATGCTCCTGGGGCTTGCGCAGAACGGCCCTTCACGACCCACGCGAAATTGCTCAACCTCGGCCAGTGTAGCTTACGCTACAAAAATGTGCTGGCACAACAGCTGTGCGGCTGCAGTGTGCAGCTTCCTTCAGGTCATTGTCCCTTGTTCTGTGCTTGGGCTCTAATTGTGGGTTTAAGCGCAGTTTTAGTTTCAGCGCGTTTGATAGCTAAGCAAGTTGATTTTGGTACATCATTCAAAAGGTGCAGAAAAAAAATGGCAACACAAAATAGAAAATACGCAAGACGATGCAGTACTAGCAACTGAAAACTTTATTTGGAGACAGAACTACTAGTTTGTTTTATTTTCACGCAAAAAAAATGCACACAAGGTGAAAAAATTGGGCCCATCTCCCCGCGAGGGGGACTCGAGTAAATGCGTCGCATAGGGGGTGGGTGTATTGCGTTAACGTTTAGTGTTTGGGGAGTTGGTGGTAGTGAATGCGTTGTATCAGCAGCTTCTTGATGTAGTTTGAATGAGTCAAGGATATAAGGCGCGTTGTATCAGCAGCTTCTTGATGTAGTTTGAATGAGTCAAGGATATAAGGCGCGTTCGTAGCCTCCCATTCTGTGTCGGCTTTGTGGCGCAGTGGGTAGAGCACCATGTACATTGCGTTCCGCCCGCAGGGTCGCGGGATCGAAACCAAGCGCCGGATAGTAGTGTAGGGGGACTAGTTTGTTTTATTTTCACGCAAAAAAAATGCACACAAGGTGAAAAAAATTGGGCCCATCTCCCCGCGAGGGGGACTCGAGTAAATGCGTCGCATAGGGGGTGGGTGTATTGCGTTAACATTTAGTGTTTGGGGAGTTGGTGGTAGTGAATGCGTTGTATCAGCAGCTTCTTGACGTAGTTTGAATGAGTCAAGGATATAAGGCGCGTTCGTAGCCTCCCATTCTGTGTCGGCTTTGTGGCGCAGTGGGTAGAGCACCATGTACATTGCGTTCCGCCCGCAGGGTCGAGGTATCGAAACCAAGCGCCGGATAGTAGTGTAGATGGAGGGTTGCGGACTACGACTACGGACGTCAACGCGGGTGACATCGTGAGTTACTGAAATGCTCTGCATTTAAAAACGGATGACGGGAAGAAAAAGCTGCATCATTGGAACTTGGCTAGGCTCCAGCCACTGAGAACAAGCAATAAAAGGCACAAACACTGCATGAGAAAAAAAATGTGGATATGTACACACCGTGTGTTGTTTGTACATAAAGCAAAATACACATGGAAGCTACAACAATTTACATACAACACATTATCACAAAAAGGCAGATATCAACAGTAGTTGCTCACTGGTAGGGAAACTAGACCAGGCACCACAGAAAGATAAAGGAAGGTTGATTACAGGGGAGCGTACTGTTTATTGCAGTTAAAAACAACTTCATTGGGATAAAAGAGTAGCCCGGTCAAAAATTCAAGATATCGCTCATAGGTATACAGCTTAAAATGTACAGGCCATTTGTATTCATATGAAAATGAATAAAGTGACAGGAATAGTATTTCATGCATTTAGGGACAAAATTTTACAATAAACTTTCACATAAAAATCATTAACTGTTTCACTTTGATTGATTGACTGATAGCACGGTTTAACACGCCGACGCAACGCAGGCGATGAGGCGCGCCATAGTGGAGGGCTCTGGATTAATTTCGACCACCTGGGGATCTTTAGCGTGCACCGAAATCTCGTACATACGGGCGTTTTTACTTTCCGCCTCCATCAGAAAAGCGGCCACCGCGGCCAGGAATCGAACCCGCGACCTCGTGCTCAGCAGCGCAACGCCTTAGCCACTGAACCACCGCGGCAGGTCTGCTTGGAAATGGCATGAGCCTCAGTAATCTCACATGGAACTTTATCGCGGCGCTTGGATACGATTGTGGTGCCCTTGGAACTCGGACCGCTGCCACTCGTGCAAGTATGCGTGGCCAGGTGCGCCAATTCTCTCTTGAACAAACATTAACGCACCTCCTCGGAATGCACAGGGCAAGGGCAAATTGTACATTTTTTTTTTTTTTTTCGCGGGGAACTAACTTTGACTCGTGGTCGATGCAACAGCCCTTGTGAGGCACCTTTTGTAATAACTCGGCTGCCTTGTGCACTGCTGGGAAAATGTGCCCAAGGCATTTTGTAGCACTGAAAGCAACACTGACACCGCACCTTGAAGCCACGTTTTGTAGCCCATGTGATATTTTGTAAACATAGGGCACAGCCACAGGCCTGTCCCAATGCAAACATCAAGATGGGTGCAATCACCACTTCCCTTTATACCCCACAACACTTTTTCACACCCTCGTGACACCACATGTTCTGGATACCTGGTAAGTTCTAACCTACCCACCTGTTGATCCCAAAGACTCGACAACACAGTATGGTGGCAAGATTTCAGTACGGCTGCCTTTATGCATGGCACTGCAACACCGTCCTTAATAATGTAGTGACCCAATTTGCGACTTAACGGAGGCTTCAGCGTTCATAGCTTGTACACCTAACAACTGTGATCGGGGCAAAATGCAAGTTCCAGGTCCAAGAAATACAGCTAACCATTTGTCGGGACTTCTACCGTGAATTCCAGCCCACAACAGTTTTCCCTGAAAGCCATCAAAACGTGAACTTCTTCATCGAAACTTTTGGTTTGTAGAAAGATGAAGTCATCCACATTACTGATCCTGGTTTGAACTGTTGCATCATGAATTCCCACCAACTTGCCCAGTTTGGCACACTCATAATGTTATTCCTTACTCATTCCCAGCACTAGGAGTAAAACAAGGGATGCTGGGTAGCAGCGACAGTGATACAGATGAAGTACCTATTTAAATCTTCTAGAAGAGTGTCAAAACTCTAACCTGCAGTACATAGGAAATGATGCTTTGAGCAGTGTTTGCAGCACCGTGCTGCTAACAGCTGAAAGCAGCTGATGGTTTCCTTTGCTTCTTTATTTCGAGCAACGCAAGCTGTCTTCCATACCAAAATGAAAGCGCTTTCATAGTCAATTATTCATCACTGTGATGACGTCTAGAACATGGTGATGCGTCTCTGATGGCTGTGCTCTCCTTCGTCCCTCCCTTTCTCCCTACTTAGGGCCTGGGTACCAGCACAGCCCGAGAAGCCAAGGAGTATTTTGGCAACCTGAACCGCAACAGGATTGCGTTTACATACCAAGGGAAGGATGATGATGCTGCCATCCGGCTAGCGTTCGACCAAAGCCTGGCGAAGAAGAGGAAGGAGTGGTTGGGAGCGTACATGCAGGAACGCAAGCAGCGAAGGGAGTTGAACCTCCCGGAACCCTACCTGTATACCGAAGAAACCAAGAGCGTTACATACGAGGAGTTCGTGAAGGGCCTCGGCACCAGCACAGCACGAGAAGCCAAGGAGTATTTCGGCAACCTGAACCGCAACAGGATTGCGTTTACATACCAAGGGAAGGATGATGATTCTGCCATCCGGCTAGCGTTCGACCAAAGCCTGGCGAAGAAGAGGAAGGAGTGGTTGGGAGCGTACATGCAGGAACGCAAGCAGCGAAGGGAGTTGAACCTCTCGGAGCCCTACCTGTATACCGAAGAAACCAAGAGCATTACATACGAGGACTTCGTGAAGGGCCTCGGCACCAGCACAGCACGAGAAGCCAAGGAGTATTTCGGCAACCTGAACCGCAACAGGATTGCGTTTACATACCAAGGGAAGGATGATGATGCTGCCATCCGGCTAGCGTTCGACCAAAGCCTGGCGAAGAAGAGGAAGGAGTGGTTGGGAGCGTACATGCAGGAACGCAAGCAGCGAAGGGAGTTGAACCTCTCGGAGCCCTACCTGTATACCGAAGAAACCAAGAGCGTTACATACGAGGAGTTCGTGAAGGGCCTCGGCACCAGCACAGCACGAGAAGCCAAGGAGTATTTCGGCAACCTGAACCGCAACAGGATTGCGTTTACATACCAAGGGAAGGATGATGATGCTGCCATCCGGCTAGCGTTCGACCAAAGCCTGGTGAAGAAGAGGAAGGAGTGGTTGGGAGCGTACATGCAGGAACGCAAGCAGCGAAGGGAGTTGAACCTCTCGGAGCCCTACCTGTATACCGAAGAAACCAAGAGCATTACATACGAGGACTTCGTGAAGGGCCTCGGCACCAGCACAGCACGAGAAGCCAAGGAGTATTTCGGCAACCTGAACCGCAACAGGATTGCGTTTACATACCAAGGGAAGGATGATGATGCTGCCATCCGGCTAGCGTTCGACCAAAGCCTGGCGAAGAAGAGGAAGGGGTGGTTGGGAGCGTACACGCAGGAACGCAAGCAGCGAAGGGAGTTGAACCTCTCGGAGCCCTACCTGTATACCGAAGAAACCAAGAGCATTACATACGAGGACTTCGTGAAGGGCCTCGGCACCAGCACAGCACGAGAAGCCAAGGAGTATTTCGGCAACCTGAACCGCAACAGGATTGCGTTTACATACCAAGGGAAGGATGATGATGCTGCCATCCGGCTAGCGTTCGACCAAAGCCTGGCGAAGAAGAGGAAGGAGTGGTTGGGAGCGTACATGCAGGAACGCAAGCAGCGAAGGGAGTTGAACCTGCCGGAGCCCTACCTGTATACCGAAGAAACCAAGAGCGTTACATACGAGGAGTTCGTGAAGGGCCTCGGCACCAGCACAGCACGAGAAGCCAAGGAGTATTTCGGCAACCTGAACCGCAACAGGATTGCGTTTACATACCAAGGGAAGGATGATGATGCTGCCATCCGGCTAGCGTTCGACCAAAGCCTGGTGAAGAAGAGGAAGGAGTGGTTGGGAGCGTACATGCAGGAACGCAAGCAGCGAAGGGAGTTGAACCTCTCGGAGCCCTACCTGTATACCGAAGAAACCAAGAGCATTACATACGAGGACTTCGTGAAGGGCCTCGGCACCAGCACAGCACGAGAAGCCAAGGAGTATTTCGGCAACCTGAACCGCAACAGGATTGCGTTTACATACCAAGGGAAGGATGATGATGCTGCCATCCGGCTAGCGTTCGACCAAAGCCTGGCGAAGAAGAGGAAGGGGTGGTTGGGAGCGTACACGCAGGAACGCAAGCAGCGAAGGGAGTTGAACCTGCCGGAGCCCTACCTGTACACCGAAGAAACCAAGAGCGTTACATACGAGGACTTCGTGAAGAACTTATCTTCTACAGCCACACGGACAACGTACGTTGGATTCCCTGTGCCATCGATGGCTTCAAACCAGGACAGAGAAAGGTTATTTACACGTGCTTCAAGCGGGCCGACAAGAGTGAGATAAAAGTGGCCCAGCTGGCTGGATCAGTCGCCGATAATTCGGCGTACCACCATGGGGAGGCCTACCTAATGTCCATGATTGTTAACATGGCCCACGAGTATGTCGGGAGCAACAATATAAATTTGCTTGAACCTGTCAGCCATTAACCGAAACCGGATTGCCTTCAGTTACGAAGGCAAAGAAGATGATGCTGCCATCGAGCTAGCGTTCGACCAAAGCCTGGCGAAGAAGAGGAAGGAGTGGTTGGGAGCGTACATGCAGGAACGCAAGCAGCGAAGGGAGTTGAACCTGCCGGAGCCCTACCTGTACACCGAAGAAACCAAGAGCGTTACATACGAGGACTTCGTGAAGAACTTATCTTCTACAGCCACACGGACAACGTACGTTGGATTCCCTGTGCCATCGATGGCTTCAAACCAGGACAGAGAAAGGTTATTTACACGTGCTTCAAGCGGGCCGACAAGAGTGAGATAAAAGTGGCCCAGCTGGCTGGATCAGTCGCCGATAATTCGGCGTACCACCATGGGGAGGCCTACCTAATGTCCATGATTGTTAACATGGCCCACGAGTATGCCGGGAGCAACAATATAAATTTGCTTGAACCTGTCAGCCATTAACCGAAACCGGATTGCCTTCAGTTACGAAGGCAAAGAAGATGATGCTGCCATCGAGCTAGCGTTTGACCAAAACCTGGTGAAGAAGAGGAAAGAGTGGTTGGAAGCATATATGCAGGAACGCAAGCAGCGAAGGGAGATAAGCCTGCCGAAGCCCTACCTGTACACCGAAGAAACCAAGAGCGTTACATACGAGGACTTCGTGAAGAACTTATCTTCTACAGCCACATGGACAACGTACGTTCGATTCCCTGTGCCATCGATGGCTTCAAGCCAGGACAGAGAAAGGTTATTTACACGTGCTTCAAGCGGGCCGACAAGAGAGATAAAAGTGGCCCAGCTGGCTGGATCAGTCGCCGATAATTCGGCGTACCACCATGGGGAGGCCTACCTAATGTCCATGATTGTTAACATGGCCCACGAGTATGTCGGGAGCAACAATATAAATTTGCTTGAACCTGTCAGCCATTAACCGAAACCGGATTGCCTTCAGTTACGAAGGCAAAGAAGATGATGCTGCCATCGAGCTAGCGTTTGACCAAAACCTGGTGAAGAAGAGGAAAGAGTGGTTGGGAGCGTACATGCAGGAACGCAAGCAGCGAAGGGAGTTGAACCTGCCGGAGCCCTACCTGTACACCGAAGAAACCAAGAGCGTTACATACGAGGACTTCGTGAAGAACTTATCTTCTACAGCCACACGGACAACGTACGTTCGATTCCCTGTGCCATCGATGGCTTCAAGCCAGGACAGAGAAAGGTTATTTACACGTGCTGCAAGCGGGCCGACAAGAGCGAGATAAAAGTGGCCCAGCTGGCTGGATCAGTCGCCGATAATTCGGCGTACCACCATGGGGAGGCCTACCTAATGTCCATGATTGTTAACATGGCCCACGAGTATGTCGGGAGCAACAATATAAATTTGCTTGAACCTGTCAGCCATTAACCGAAACCGGATTGCCTTCAGTTACGAAGGCAAAGAAGATGATGCTGCCATCGAGCTAGCGTTTGACCAAAACCTGGTGAAGAAGAGGAAAGAGTGGTTGGGAGCGTACATGCAGGAACGCAAGCAGCGAAGGGAGTTGAACCTGCCGGAGCCCTACCTGTACACCGAAGAAACCAAGAGCGTTACATACGAGGACTTCGTGAAGAACTTATCTTCTACAGCCACACGGACAACGTACGTTCGATTCCCTGTGCCATCGATGGCTTCAAGCCAGGACAGAGAAAGGTTATTTACACGTGCTGCAAGCGGGCCGACAAGAGCGAGATAAAAGTGGCCCAGCTGGCTGGATCAGTCGCCGATAATTCGGCGTACCACCATGGGGAGGCCTACCTAATGTCCATGATTGTTAACATGGCCCACGAGTATGTCGGGAGCAACAATATAAATTTGCTTGAACCTGTCAGCCATTAACCGAAACCGGATTGCCTTCAGTTACGAAGGCAAAGAAGATGATGCTGCCATCGAGCTAGCGTTTGACCAAAACCTGGTGAAGAAGAGGAAAGAGTGGTTGGGAGCGTACATGCAGGAACGCAAGCAGCGAAGGGAGTTGAACCTGCCGGAGCCCTACCTGTACACCGAAGAAACCAAGAGCGTTACATACGAGGACTTCGTGAAGAACTTATCTTCTACAGCCACATGGACAACGTACGTTCGATTCCCTGTGCCATCGATGGCTTCAAGCCAGGACAGAGAAAGGTTATTTACACGTGCTGCAAGCGGGCCGACAAGAGCGAGATAAAAGTGGCCCAGCTGGCTGGATCAGTCGCCGATAATTCGGCGTACCACCATGGGGAGGCCTACCTAATGTCCATGATTGTTAACATGGCCCACGAGTATGTCGGGAGCAACAATATAAATTTGCTTGAACCTGTCAGCCATTAACCGAAACCGGATTGCCTTCAGTTACGAAGGCAAAGAAGATGATGCTGCCATCGAGCTAGCGTTTGACCAAAACCTGGTGAAGAAGAGGAAAGAGTGGTTGGGAGCGTACATGCAGGAACGCAAGCAGCGAAGGGAGTTGAACCTGCCGGAGCCCTACCTGTACACCGAAGAAACCAAGAGCGTTACATACGAAGACTTCGTGAAGAACTTATCTTCTACAGCCACACGGACAACGTACGTTCGATTCCCTGTGCCATCGATGGCTTCAAGCCAGGACAGAGAAAGGTTATTTACACGTGCTGCAAGCGGGCCGACAAGAGCGAGATAAAAGTGGCCCAGCTGGCTGGATCAGTCGCCGAGAATTCGGAGTACCACCATGGGGAGGCCTCCCTAATGTCGACGATTGTTAACATGGCCCACGAGTTTGTCGGGAGCAACATTATAAATTTGCTTGAACCTGTTGGCCATTAACCGAAACCGGATTGCCTTCAGTTACAAAGGAAAAAAAGCTGCAAGAAGGTCAAGGTTGTCTTTTTCGAGTTTATCATGGGTAGCCCAACTACACCAGTTTTTTTATTGTTGTGGTATTCTACGCATCAAGGGAAGGCTATAAAACCTCACCGACAGCAGTGACGTGAAGCCTTCAATACTACTACCAAGTAGACATCGCTTTACCGAACTGGTGTTTGCAGATGCCCACCATTGAGTGATGCACAGAGGAGTAACAGCAATCAACGCACAGGATTGATTTTAATGTCCAAGAGCTTGACAAGAGGCAAAGAAAGCAATCAATGCCTGCTACGCACCCGGTTTTCCACCAAACCCATCTTGACGCCGTACCCACCGCTTTCCATTTGCAGGGTGGAAAAGATGAAACCGTTCGACACAACAGGACTTGAATTTGCCGGACCACTGTATGAGGTCATGAGAGGGCTCTCACTGAACAATGCATTTCGTACTTATCATGTGTGCTGTGACAAGAGCACTGCACTTGAAAATGGTCTCTGGCGAGTCTTCACCTGCATTCCTGCTGGCTTTCCGGCACTTCATTGCAAGAGGATTACTAAGCGCAGTTTATTCCAATAATGCCCCAATTTTCTAGGGAATGTCTCGGGAATTACAAAAAAAAATGCGCAAAGTGACCGACTTTTGAATTGAAATTTTATCGCTGGTCAAAGAATGTGAAGATCATAGTCGAAGCGGCCTCATATGGTGGGGAGGCTGGTAGGAACGGTTGATCGGAACCGTAAAAAACGGCACTCTGCAAAGTTTTAAGATGAAGCTGCCAGTACTCGGAAGAACTTCCAACTTTTTGACTGAGATTGAAGCAGAACTTAATTCACGGGAGCTCACGTACAGGGATAACCCAGCAGCGGTAGCTCAGTGGCTAAGGCGTTGCACTGCTGAGCATGAGGTCGCGGGTTCGATTCCTGACCGCGGCGGCCGCTTTTCTGATGGAGGCAAAAAGCAAAAACGCCCGTGTGTACGAAATTTCGACGCATGTTAAAGATCCCCAGGTGGCCAAAATTAATCCGGAGCCCTCCACTACGGCACGCCTCATCGCCTGCATTGCATCGGTGCGTTAAACCCTACAATCAATCAATCAATCAATCGTCGTCTGAAGCAATTGTGCAGTCACAAAGAAGGTCAGACTCGCTCTCGGAGACAAATTCGAGGTGTTAAGCAGACGCTGCTGCTTGAAGTATTGCAAAAAAAAAAAAAAAAAACTTTTTCTAGAGACAATGCCATCACTATCATTCCTCGTGTGCGACACCATTTTTATGTTATCTTTTCCAAGGAGGTTTTTACCAATGTTCTACCCTTGGTGTTAAGTACAGGTACTAGAACTGATTACCGACCGTAAAATCACCTTTGGTGCCGAGAAGCACAGCATTGACCGCAACGAGTGAGCTCTGGCTAGAGAAGTCATGAAAACAAGAGTTTGTTCTCATGACTTCTTTAAAAGTTAATCCTTGTGACTGCTATAACTGCTTCTAATGACAACTGCAAGATAGCTACAACGAGGGTTGGGCCACATGCACTGCCTTACTGTGGGCAAATTGCATGAGGCCCAGCCCATGTTGTTTACAGAGCAGCATCTCAGAGAATTCATCCACAGTGTCGTCAGTTTCTGCAGCTGAGACTTTGCGTTTGACGAGAACCACTGCACATTAGACCACTCAGGAAGCCAGCGCTGCTTTCCACACAGCACCATGACGCCTACTGGAACCAGTTCCGCAAGTGCCTCGCCCCGGTGGAGCTGGTGAAGGGGGTAGAACTGTTCCAGGATCTGGTCCACTGTGCCACGTCACCAATGTGGAGCTGGACCAGAGGCTACTGCAGCTGAAGGCAGCAGTGTGGAAAGCAGGGAAAAGTGCTCCAAGTCCGGTTGCTGAATGGATGGCCTACCGGCACAAACTGGCTGGCAGGCAGGGATGAGCTGGATTGCGCATTGGCTCGGAGGTTTACCCACACGTCGCAAGCTCTGGGGTACCTTCCAAGCTGTCCAGAGGCCTCAAAGCAACTGGAACCCACTGGAAGTGACGTGGTTGGCCCGAGTCATTTTGGACAGTTTGGGAGCAGCAGTAAGTCTGTTTTGGAGAGAAAAAAGAAAGGATGTTGTAGCAGACAAAAGATTATTTCGAAGCGATAAAAATGGGCTTTAAGCATAGAAAAACCACCAACAGGAACATTATATATACAGTCCAACCCACTTGTAACAATATTGGATATAACAACAAAGTCACGGCTTCATCAACTTCACTAATGTTGTATGGTAAAATAAACCGCTTAATTACACTTGTTTTTCTTTATTATTGGTTCTAACAGTTGAGCCTGATGGTATCAGCCTATGCAAAATTTAGTATTTGGAGATCTGCAAAAGATCATGGGTGCATTGTGTGTGTGACCAAGCTGTCACCCTTTTTGCCCACCATTTCTCTGTTGCGATGCTGGATTTTAGCCTACCCAGTCAAGCAGTGCTTTCCCATTTTATAGAGCACAGCAATGGAACAGCAGACATGAGCCCGATATCTCTAAAACCATGACTGCAATTTTTAAGTTACGTGGCATTAATGTGCACGTCTTCCTCGGTTAGGGAATCCTGTGGAGGAGCAGGAAAATGAGGGTGCATTGTCTTGCCTGCTGTTTTAAGGTCGAGTAGACGTGCACAGTAGCAAGACGCACTGTGTGATTTCTACAATCTTCCGCTCCTCTGCGATACTTCCAACCACACACACACACATTTGTGCACCAATACCGCATCACTTCAAAATGACGACCGTCATTTTAGAGAATCTGGTGTCAGTTGAGCCACAGTCAGAGGCAGATAGCTGCTTAACATAAATGCACCAATTGAAAATATATCTCTCCTATTACCGGCTCAAAGACAAGATGGCCCTGAACTCGGGCAACTGCAGCATACAGTCAATCAAACTAAGACGGCCACCCGCTGGCCATAGCTTCTTATCCCGTACCAGTTTCCTCTATTGCTTCAATAAACGTTCACAAAAGCACCCCATCTGTATGTCTAATCTTAGCCCCTAGAAATATACAGCCGCCATTTATCTCTGAAGTCCCACCTGAAGTGATGGTCACCATGCTGCGATGAGAAATTGAAGTCTGCTCTGAGCAGCGGTGCAGCCCCTCCAGGTGTTTATAAAGCACACCACACTTTTTCAGCATGCAAGGTTGAGAGGAAGGAATGCCCCAAGGACAAAATGCCACCTCTGCCGATACACCTCTCCTCAAAGATATTTTTATAACACTCAGTAGCTTCTTGTGAATGAATTAATTGAGGACACGGGGCATTAGCTCTGTTTTTCATAAAACCAGACACAAAGATGGCCCTCGTGCCTTCGCTGAAGCAAACGTCCACAGGGACAGCCTGCATGTGAAGAAAATCCAACCATGGCGAAGAACAGCAGCCTAAAGAATTTATATATATGACATACACAAGAAAACGAAACTCTGAAAAGGGGGAAAAAACAATGTGAGCGCCCACACGCAAAATTTTCAGCCAAACCACTTAAGCTGTCTAAGCAACGGGGTCAGAAACACCAATCTTTTACCTAAAATGTGCATGCATGCAGGGCAACAATAAGAGTATTTAATGAAAAAAAATGAGCAGGTCAACTAGTAGAAAAGCTCTGGCGACTTGATCTTTGTGTCGGTAGGTGGGAGGGGCAGAAAATTAAACACTCTTTCTAGAGGCACGTCAAACATACCCACAAAATTTCTTAAGATACGCTGGTTGTACTTACAAAATTTCTTAACTAATGCAGCCGGATTGCCTCATTTAACCTAATAAAAGCGATCGTGCATGCCCTTCTCGGCGACACAAACCACCGCAATTTGAACGGCATCATGTTTCACTTGCAGCTGCACAGACTTCACTCGTTGCAACCTCATTTTCTTCAAACAATCTTTGAATTACAATCCCCCTTTTTCTTTTTTTCTTGAGAAGGTGCAAGGCAAGCACACAACTTTCAAATTATTTGCTTTCAAAGGCTTCCAAAGTGGCCATCTGCCACCGCACTGTAAATGCTGGGAAATCTGAAACGGTCAATCGGAAGACCTGATTGGTTCCTCCAGTTTGCCGCCCATGAACTTCTCTGGCCTCGCTAGATTGGCGGCGGGTGACGTTTTTTCGCTCCATATACCGTATTTATTTGATTATAAGGTGGTCACTAATATAAGGCGAGAGTGCAGTTTGGAGAGTAGAAGAAACTGCCGTAAATATACAAATATAAGGCGGGGTATGACTTTGAGAATACAAATTTTGGAAAAAAACCTCACCTTATATTTGAATAAATTCGGTATTCTGGCATATTAATCCTGCAGTCTCCCGGTATCATGTTTCTAGCAACCCTCTGTGGATATACAAATCTCCTCACGGATTGCAATGTTGGCTGAAAAGCCACAACGGAAAAGTGAGCCCGTGTTCGTGAACCCTTGTTCCGCCTGTGTTTGAAGGCACGCTGAACTCTCCCTGCGAGTGAGGGGGGCTCTAATTTTTTGTTTACCTGAGCTGCACTACTGCAGCTTTCAGCAAGCCAGAGGAAAAGTGCTGAATGTTCAGTTCGAGCAAAGCAGTGCACGCAGCAGTAGGGGGGGGGGGGGGGAGGGAGGGAGAGAGAGAGAGAGAGAGAGAGAGAGAGAGAGAGAGAGAGAGAGAGAGAGAGAGAGAGAGAGAGAGAGAGAGAGAGAGAGAGAGAGAGAGAGAGAGAGAGAGAGAGAGAGAGCACTGACCGCCTCCAGGTGGATCGGGAGACACAGCTGAGTACGCATGCTGTCCTCGTCCACACACTGCACGTAAAAGTGGTGCGGAGTGTAGACATGCGACGCGCACACGATGCTGAACTGCTCGGCGAGACCGCATCCGGAAGGGGCCCTCCAAGTCCACCAAGGGCAGCAGAGGGTGCTGCAGCTGGTGGGCTTTGCAGACTGCCCCTCCTAGCCCCTGGCCAAGCCCCGACCCCGGTGGTGACCCCAACGACCCCAAAGGTTGTTCGAATCACACCGGGGTCGGGTCGTGGGCCGGGGCGGGCTCTGACCCGTTGGGGGCCACGGCAGCGGCCTCGATGTGCGACGCAACTGCCACCATGCTAGGTCGCCTCCTCTCGGAATCAGGAACTGCCCTGCAGAGAACAAGCCACAATGGGAGAGTGACCGGCATACTGTGGACGCCCAGCAAGGCACATCCTGATGCACGGCTCTTGGTACATTAAAAAATATCACACTACCAAGAGCAGCGCTCGTGGCTGCAAAGAAGCTGCATTACCAGGCTAGAAAAATGTAACGCGAGAAACACAGAACTTAATGCGCAGTGCGACGAGCATGCCGCTGAGGGTTCGACTGATGCACTGAAAGGTGCCTAGAATGAAAAGGCAAAGGTCGGAGCGATTAAAAGAGCATCTGCCAAATGCACAGCTTGAGAAAGACCCAATTGTAAGAGACAGTAGCAAGGCAGTAGTTCACAACCAGTCCCACCACCCAGAAAAGACTGGACGCTGGGAGAATGTCAACGTGGTGTTTTCGGCTTCCAACAAATTGCAGGCCCGGCTCAATGAAGATACGAAGATGGAACCTACCTGTTCTAAAAACCACAAAAACCCCGCTTCACCGATTTCAGCAAAATGTTGTCGACTCGGTACGCTTAAAACCAAACTCAACAGTCGTTTAACGTCTTACTTTACGCCATAAGATGGGGAAATAACACTAAGGCAATGAATGAGGATGAATTTAACAAACCAAACTTGCAGAGCAATTGGTAAGCAGAGGCCTCAAGGGGCGTCGCTTACAACGGAACTTCACCAGCAAAAATTTTCACTGCAAAATGGACCCCCCTGACCGACCCGGGCAACACGCCTCTCTCTTCTAGTACATCATAGCCCCATGTCGCTAATCAAATGGTGAGCAATGTTGAAAGATTATAGAAAATAAAAAAGATCAACTTTGCAAATTATAAGTGTTGCACTTTAAATCCTGCTGGAATGGGCCTGACACAGGCCGCTCAGTGGAAAGACAAGTGTGTCTTCTACAGCCGTCTATTTTTTCATATAAGCAGGGGTGACCCAGCTGAACCAGATTTGGGAGCAGTTTTTGGAGCAGCGAAATCTCGATTTTGGAGCAGAAGAACCTTGATTTGGAGCAGAATGATGACATTTATTATGTCACCTTATGAGCCTAAAAATCAAATTTTTGGCAACTCGGGGGGAAGGGGGGGCACTTTTTAATGGGTTTTGAACGTACATAACACTGAAACAGCCGTTCAATGAAGTTTTGTCTACTAGAGTATCACAAGGCACGAACTGCACTACGTTAAAGCCATTTATAAATTCTTAGGCGCTATGCATGATAGCATGGAGTGCCGTTGAAAACATCGAATTGAAAAACTAAGCAATCGCAAGGCATTTTCATTATCATGTGAATGCTGTAATTATTATTTTTGTAATCCCAGACTCTGCTTTACACACAATTGTAGAGGCATGGCAAAAGTTGCGCAAAGCGAGGTGACAATCTTCGCCCCCCACCAGCCGTCCCCTTTCACTCCCCAAGGTGCGCATTCACTACGATCGCAATTTGAATAACATTGGTATGTTTAGCCACCTCCCTCTTGGCATTAAATTTCACTTCAGATAGATAAAGCAGTATTACTAGCGTGCAATTACTAGCCCGCCCCGCTGTCGGCCACTGCTTGAACATTTTGCGGCGATGTAGCCTGCGCCGCCACTTCTGCAGCGTCGATCGTCCCATTCCCGCCGCTTGCTCGCTGTCAAAGGCAGCAATAACTCGGCATTTTATTATAACACCGCAATGAGTCCGAAATTTCACTTCAAGCACGCACCGCGCCTCGCACTCGAGGCCGAAACACGGCGAATTCCCGGGCCCCACGTTGTTTTTGATCAACTCCCGTTCTTCCGAGTCACGCAACTTCCCTCAACAGATCGAACGACTAAATGTAAACCCAGCCACCTCCATAACCAAAACCACAGTAGAAATCGGCGAAGAGCACTCCGCCTGCACCACGAGCACCTGCTTCGCCCGACGGCCATGTTTTCCAATATTCACCAAACAAAGATGGCGGCGCCCAGTAATGTAATTCCGGAGATACGGCGCTCCAAAAATTGCCGTCTTTCATCAATTTTCACCAGTAGTTCGTCGCCTGAGTACACATACATATTTTTTATACAGGACTTTGTAATTGTTTTCCCTGGGAAAACTTAAAAAAAACTCACAGAAGATAACATGTGCAACCCGACATGGTGACATTCGAAAAAACTATCTTGGGGACAATTTTATGCGGTTTTTTTTATTGAATGATCAATCAATTAAACCTTTCAAAACAGGATCATTTAGGGGGTGCTGGAAAATTATGCCGTCAGTAAGCATTTTCCCCCACTGAAACTGGTGGGAGCGCTAAAATCCTTGGCTCTCAGACTGTTTTGGAGCAGTTTGGCGCAATTTTTGCAATTTTCAAGCTTCTGGAGCAGCCTGGCGCAGGAAAACAAATTTGTATCAAAATTGCGCAATATGCGCAGCTGTCTCACCCCTGTATAAGTGACCTCTATTATCAATGCAGCCTGTCAAGCCAGCTCTCGCGCATATTTTTGTACGCCCCCCCCCCCTTCTTTTTTTCTTTTTCTTTTTTTTGGCCTGCTATGTGCTTCGGCGATGTCGCACAAACTATATCATTTTGTGTGTGTGTGTGTGTGTGTGTAGCAAGGCTGCAACAGTTGCCTGCAACTACGTTTCTGTATAATTGCCCATTGCAGCCATGTACCCAAGGAGCAGGTGTGCCCGTCAAGCCGCTTTGGCAGCTTTTTTTCCTCAGTCCTTTTCATGTTATCAATGTATAAATGGGCAAATAAACTAATCTCATCTTATCTTAAAGCTCAGCAGCACGAAAAGCCCCAACCATGCTGGATCCATCATTCTGCACAAGTGCTCTCATTTGATTACAAAGCTACTTTACCCAAACCAGACAAACAAGCTACATTGCAGGGACGACTAACAAATAGAATGCAATATTGCGAGCTTTTCTGACTGAACAGGCAAACTTTTGATGAGAAAGGAGCATTCGAAAATGCCATTTACCTTGCACCACCTCCTTTGTCGATTTGTTGACGATTGTTGTCACGCACGCAACAGCAGTTTCACAACAAACCTCCAAGAGCGTGCACATCATGGTGCAGTCCTTTCCTAGCAGGCGGATGAAGTTCTCCATGGCTTCCGGGGACCAGCCAGCCTGAAAAGTCAAGGACACAGTTCCTGGAGTACAACTGCATCTACAAACAGCCGGCAAAGGTTACTTACTGTACACACTCAATTGTAAGGCGAGTTTATTTCATTATTTTTTTTTTCGACTGAAGTTGACCCTTGCGTTGCAAATGAATATGTACGGAAATTCATGTTGCGTATTAAGTGGAGATGCGGGTCTTAGAATCCCGAAATTTGGCCAAAAAATTCATTTTTCAAAATCGCCATTTTCAAAAAGTAGAGCTATTTTTGTCCAAGTCAGCCAAATATGCAGACCCAGGAGTACGTATTTGTGCCTAGACTTACAGGGGTTTTTAGGTTGTTTCTTCAAAGGATTTCTACAAATGTTATACCGTTGAATTGGGATTACAATGAACTGCATGCCGATGCATTTTTCAAAGCGGAGCTGTTGCAGCCAGCCGTAGCGTGTGGCATATAATGCGTTAAGGAGAAATGAAGAGAAAATACAACTTCCTTTAATTTGAATGAACTAGGATTCAGTATCTCACTCTGCTCCATTAGAGCCACAAAAGATGTTTTTTTAACGAAATTAAGCAAGAAGTATTTAAAAACTTTCAAATTTTGCGCCACAGTGACATGTTATGAGCAAGAATGACGTCATACGGGCCAACAATAAAACAATTTTCAGTGCGTTAACTGCACGTTAGCATTCAAGTTATGCGGTCAAACGGAACTAGAGGCCCCATTACAGACGTCCAGTCATGTGCCGTCGCGACAGGTCAGTTAGGCGGCCGCCAATCGCACAAACAAGCTTCCGTGACGTCATAGAAAAGTTGCGGGAAATTGGCTAGGGGGTCGCGACTGCTTTACACGTTTTCTTTAATATCTCCGTTATTTGTGCGAAGATTGCGACG